>NW_022992292.1:0-32463 GCF_902827175.1 Gymnodraco acuticeps
CTAATCACCAAGATGGACGACTAAACACCGAGATGGAGACGACTAACACCGAGATGGAGACGACTAACACCGAGATGGAAACACTACACACCAAGATGGAGACGACTAATCACCAAGATGGAGAGACTAATCCCAAATATAGAGATGGAGAGACTAAAACCCCCAAGATGAAGACGACTAAACACCGGATGGAGACTACTAACACCAAGATGGAGACGACTAATCCCCAAGATGGGAGACGACTAAACACTGGGAATGAAAGATGACTAAACACCAAGATGGAGACGACTATCACCAAGATGGAGACGACTAATCCCCAAGATGGAGACGACTAATCACCGAGATGGAGACGACTAACACCGAGATGGAGACGACTAAACACCAAGATGGGACAACTAATCCCCAAGATGGAGACGACTAATCACCAAGATGGAGACGAATAATCCCCAAGATGGAGACGACTGGGGAGACGACTAAACACCAAGATGGAGACGACTAATCCCCAAGATGGAGACGACTAATCACCAAGATGGAGACGATTAAACACCGAGATGGAGACGACTAAACACCAAGATGGAGACGACTAATCCCCAAGACGGAGACGACTAATCACCGAGATGGAGACGACTAAACACCGAGATGGAGACGACTAAACACCAAGATGGAGACGACTAATCACCAAGATGGAGACGACTAATCCCCAAGATGGAGACGACTGGGGAGACGACTAATCCCCAAGATGGAGACGACTAATCACCAAGATGGAGACGACTAATCACCATGATGGAGACGACTAATCACCGAGATGGAGACGACTAATCACCGAGATGGAGACGACTAAACACCGAGATGGAGACGACTAAACACCGAGATGGAGACGACTAAACACCGAGATGGAGACGACTAATCCCCGAGATGGAGACGACTAATCACCAAGATGGAGACGATTAAACACCGAGATGGAGACGACTAAACACCAAGATGGAGACGACTAATCCCCAAGACGGAGACAACTAATCACCGAGATGGAGACGACTAAACACCGAGATGGAGACGACTAAACACCAAGATGGAGACGACTAATCACCAAGATGGAGACGACTAATCCCCAAGATGGAGACGACTGGGGAGACGACTAATCCCCAAGATGGAGATGACTAATCACCAAGATGGAGACGACTAATCACCATGATGGAGACGACTAATCACCGAGATGGAGACGACTAATCACCGAGATGGAGACGACTAAACACCGAGATGGAGACGACTAAACACCGAGATGGAGACGACTAATCCCCAAGATGGAGACGACTAATCCCCGAGATGGAGACGACTAATCACCGAGATGGAGACGACTAAACACCAAGATGGAGACGACTAATCACCAAGATGGAGACGACTAATCCCCAAGATGGAGACGACTAATCACCAAGATGGAGACGACTAAACCCCAAGATGGAGACGACTAAACACCCGGAATGGAGACGACTAAACACCAAGATGGAGACGACTAATCCCCAAGATGGAGACGACTAATCACCGAGATGGAGACGACTAAACACCGGGATGAAGACGACTAAACACCAAGATGGAGACGACTAATCACCAAGATGGAGACGACTAATCCCCAAGATGGAGACGACTAATCACCGAGATGGAGACGACTAAACACCGAGATGGAGACGACTAAACACCAAGATGGAGACGACTAAACACCAAGATGGAGACGACTAATCCCCAAGATGGAGACGACTAATCCCCAAGATGGAGACGACTAATCACCAAGATGGAGACGAATAATCCCCAAGATGGAGACGACTGGGGAGACGACTAAACACCAAGATGGAGACGACTAATCACCAAGATGGAGACGACTAATCACCGAGATGGAGACGACTAAACACCGAGATGGAGACGACTAAACACCAAGATGGAGACGACTAATCCCCAAGACGGAGACGACTAATCACCGAGATGGAGACGACTAAACACCGAGATGGAGACGACTAAACACCAAGATTGAGACGACTAAATCACCGGGGAGACGACTAATCCCCAAGATGAGACCGGACTAATCCACCAAGATGGAGACGACTAAACACCAAGATGGAGACGGAGACTACTAAACACCAAGATGGAGACGACAATCACCGAGATGGAGACGACTAAACACCGAGATGGAGACGACTAATCACCGAGATGCGAGACGACTAATCACCGAGATGGAGACGACTAAACACCGAGATGGAGACGACTAACACAGAGATGGAGACGGACTACACCGAGATGGAGACGACTAAACACAGAGATGGAGACGACTAAAACACCGAGATGGAGACGACTAAACACCGAGATGGAGACGACTAATCACCGAGATGAGATGACTAAACACCGAGATGGAGACGACTAAACACCGAGATGGAGACGACTAATCACCGAGATGGAGATGACTAAACACCGAGATGGAGACGACTAATCACCGAGATGGAGATGACTATCACCGAGATGGAGATGGACTAAACACCGAGATGGAGACGACTAAACCCCGAGATGGAGACGACTAATCACCGAGATGGAGACGACTAATCACCGAGATGGAGATGACTAAACACCGAGATGGAGACGACTAAACACCGAGATGGAGACGACTATCATCACCGAGATGGAGATGACTAAACACCGAGATGGAGACGACTAATCACCGAGATGGAGATGACTAATCCCCAGTGGTTGGAGGACACAGAGCTGATTGTTCTCAGCTGAGAGTCATTAGCGTTCTTTAACCCTCTCCTCTGGAGGAATGCAGATAATCTCAGTGTGACCGGATTACACCCTCAGGACCTGCATGGTGTTCCTCTGAGGACACATTCAACAGGACCTGCATGGTGTTCCTCTGAGGACACATTCAACTCCCATTTCATCATTCATTCATTCCAGTTGTCTCTGAATTAATCAACAGAACATTTTAGTTTGGTGGTGTGGTTGTGCAGAGGTGCATCAATGGGGAGTTGTAGTCTAAATGTATATGTAATAAAATATATAAAGTGGTAAAAACAGTGAATAAAGTTTCAGTTTGAGGCTAAATCGAGTTTCTGTCTACATTTTAATGCAGTTTGTTACGACAGGTATTTCCCCTCACAGCCAATCACTGATCGGATCCCACGGTGGGGTTTCTCTCAGTAGAATACTCAGAACTTTATTACTGCAGTAAAGTAGAATACTCAGAACTTTTACTGGCAGTAAAGTAGAATACTCGAAACTTTACTGCAGTAAAGTAGAATACTCAGAACTTGACTGCAGTAAAGTAGAATACTCAGAACTTTTACTGCAGTAAAGTAGAATACTCAGAACTTTTACTGCAGTAAAGTAGAATACTCAGAACTTTTACTGCAGTAAAGTAGAACACAGAGCCACATGTTGTAATAACCTGAAGTAACAGCAGAATAAAATACTCAAGGATCTCAGACTTCAGTGAAAGTACTGGGTTACTCTCCTGGTCACATGACGCTGAGCAGGTGGAGGGTTACTCTCCTGGTCACATGACGCTGAGCAGGTGGAGGGTTACTCTCCTGGTCACATGACGCTGAGCAGGTGGAGGTTACCCTGAGTGTGAGAGGTCTTTGAGGGAGGAAGACGAGTGGTTGGAGGAAGGTGGTGATGAAGAGCTAGTGCTGCTGGAGTCCGGCCATCTTCTTCTTCTCAGTGTGCAGCTGCAGGTTTGAAGCTCTGAGTCTGAGCTGCTGACTCCACTCTGGGGGCGGGGCTTACACTGAGGGGGCGGGGCATGTGTAAGTAAAGTTTAAACCCTTGTGTTTATGTTCACATTTCGCACCCTTTGGTAATGTTCGGGTCAAATTGACCCGGGACATATTTTCAGGGTTTAAAAATACAGAACTAAATTCAACATGCACAAGTCCTTATATATATTTAACTCATCCCCCAACAATATCAATGAAATATATGATTAGTTTTTGAAAATACTCTTTGCCTAGATCAAATGTAACGATGAAAGTGTCCATCGTTTTTTGTGAAAAAATGTAATTTGTGTTCAAAAAAATACACTGTAATAAAAACTAGGTTTACATTTTGCTCATGCTTTTTCTAGGACTAATGTAAATGAAACGTTTTTTCACTAATGTTTATTATTTTAATGTGGCTGTGGGGGTCTTCCAGCGGCTGGCAGTGGGGGTCTTCCAGCGGCTGGCTGTGGGGGTCCTTCAGCGGCTGGCAGTGGGGGTCCTTCCAGCGGCTGGCTGTGGGGGTCCTTCAGCGGCTGGCAGTGGGGGTCCTTCAGCGGCTGGCAGTGGGGGTCATTCAGCGGCTGGCAGTGGGGGGTCCTTCAGCGGCTGGCAGTGGGGGTCCTTCAGCGGCTGGCTGTGGGGGTCCTTCAGCGGCTGGCAGTGGGGGTCCTTCAGCGGCTGGCTGTGGGGGTCTTCCAGCGGCTGGCTGTGGGGGTCCTCCTCCGGCGTGCAGGTGCGAGGGGGACAGTGCGAGAAAATGTAAAATGTTTATACATTTCTGGAAGATCTAAAATGTTTATAATGTTTCTAGGATAGTTTTTGTGCACACACTACAAAGGGTAAGATCAAGGTGAAACAGGTTCAAACAGCTTCTCTATGCATACCATTGTGTGTGTGTGTGTGTTTTTCTCTGTCTCTCTGTCCTGGTATTGTATCCGGGTCAGATTGACCCGAACCTCTTATGAAGGACTAAAATGCGGGTGGGCATTTTTTTAATAAGTGGAAAAAAATAAAAACTATTCCACATGTCCTTCACAATAAATAAGCCCCGGCCATTGAGTTTCAGGTTGAACGAAAATATCCCTATATTTTTTTTTATTCATTGAAAATGGAAATCGGGTCAATTTGACCAGAACACCACACAAGGGACAATTCACCTCAAATTAAAACTACCAGAGGGTCAGGAATGAGTCTTAAAACCCTGACATGAGTCAGCACTATGAGTCCTAAACCCTGATATAGAACATAAATCATTCAGAACTCTGAGGGAAAAAACAAGAAATCTGACTTAACCCTTAAAGGTCCCGTGTCCTGCTCCTCTGGCTCTGACCCGTCCCCTTGTGTTCTGAAGCTTCTGCATGTGAACGCTCTGCAGAGTCTCAAACCCTCAAAGTGCACCCTGTAGGGAGTAACACTCTGACAGTCTGTGCTGCCCCTGAACGCCTCGTTGGACATTTCTCTTTCTCCATGGTTTACTTCCTGGGTACTCTGACGTGGGGACAACCCAGAGGCCACGCCCTCTGCCAGCCTCTGACGTGGGGACACCCAGAGGCCACGCCCTCTGCCAGCCTCTTACGTGGGGACACCCAGAGGCCACGCCCTCTGCCAGCCTCTGACGTGGGGACAATCAGAGGCCACGCCCTCTGCCAGCCTCTGACGTGGGGACACCCAGAGGCCACGCCCTCTGCCAGCCTCTGACGTGGGGACACCCAGAGGCCACGCCCTCTGCCAGCCTCTGACGTGGGGATACCCAGAGGCCACGCCCTCTGCCAGCCTTTCACCAAACAAAGCTTCCCAAACCTTTTAGAATTCATGCGGATATGCACAGCGTAGGAAGAACGATGCTGTTCCTGCTTTGTTTGGACCAGCGGGAGATTCGGGTACACAACCTGTAAGTATTCATTGTTTGTGTATTTATGATGTTTAAAACAAGGTTTCTACCACGACTGTTTGAATGGGTAAACAGGAGCTCCAACGAGGCGTGTAGGACAGAGTGAATACACAGACTATCCAGAGAGGCTGTGAGAAACCAATGAGAGTTTGGAACATTGAACAATGTGAATCTATTCTAGTAGAGCTCAACGATGGGATCATGATCAGTAGAAATGGCCATGACATGGGACCTTTACGTTTTTGTTTAATTCTTTCTTTAAGCTCAGTTTAAGTTTTATTTATTTTTGACATGGGACCTTTAAAGTAAACATATTGTAATTTTGTAAAGAAATGGTGGAAAAGTGTTGATCATCTTTTCAGAATGTTTCTTCCTAAATCTGAGGGGAAAAAAACGTTGTTTCAGATTTCTTTTTTCAGACTTAAAGAAAATGTCTGAATAGTTTTTTCAAGTCATTTTTTTCTTCTGAGGGTTTCTGAGAATCGAGCAAAAATCAAAATGACCGCTAAAGTAGACAACAGTTTTTAATAAAATGTGATCATGCTTTTAAAGAGATCTCTATATATGAGCTGAGCCTCTCAGCCAATCAGCAGTCAGAACACACATGTTGTATAAATCTTTATTGTTTAACAGGAACGAAACTGAGCTGCAAACATGATCAAATACAAGAGAGAACAGTGTGTTCATACAAAAACTCCTACTACCCAACATCAACTGAATATTTCAAAATAAAAGAATTCACAGAAACTCGAGGTCGTCGTCGTCGTCAGTCCCGGCCGCGACTCCCCGGCGCTCGAGGGACTGCAGAGAGGGAGGGATTCATGAGCAATTAAACATTACTGAGTGTGTGTGTGAGAGTGAGTGTGTGAGTGTGGTGAGTGTCTGAAGCAGGACTCACCTCCTGGCTGGAGATCCAGAGCGGCCCATGGATCCGGACCTGCAGACACAGAGGTCACATTTATTGTGAAGGAGACAAGAAACCACTAAACTGACATCTGAGTCTCTTATTGTGAAAGTCCCCCTCAGTGATCAGGGCTTTTATTGTGAAAGTCTCCCTCAGTGATTGTTTTAGGACTCTTATTGTTAAAGTCTCCCTCAGTGATCAGGGCTTTTATTGTGAAAGTCTCCCTCAGTGATTGTTTTAGGACTCTTATTGGTAAAGTCTCCCTCAGTGATCAGGGCTTTTATTGTGAAAGTCTCCCTCAGTGATTGTTATAGGACTCTTATTGTGAAAGTCTCCCTCAGTGATTGTTATAGGACTCTTATTGTGAAAGTCTCCCTCAGTGATTGTTATAGGACTCTTATTGGCAAAGTCTCCCTCAGTGATTGTTATAGGACTCTTATTGGCAAAGTCTCCCTCAGTGATCAGGGCTTTTATTGTGAAAGTCTCCCTCAGTGATTGTTATAGGACTCTTATTGGTAAAGTCTCCCTCAGTGATCAGGGCTTTTATTGTTAAAGTCTCCTTCAGTGATTGTTATAGGACTCTTATTGGTAAAGTCTCCCTCAGTGATCAGGGCTTTTATTGTGAAAGTCTCCCTCAGTGATTGTTATAGGACTCTTATTGGTAAAGTCTCCCTCAGTGATTGTTATAGGACTCTTATTGTGAAAGTCTCCCTCAGTGATTGTTATAAGACTCTTATTGGTAAAGTCTCCTTCAGTGATTGTTATAGGACTCTTATTGGTAAAGTCTCCTTCAGTGATCAGGGCTTTTATTGTGAAAGTCTCCCTCAGTGATTGTTATAGGACTCTTATTGTGAAAGTCTCCCTCAGTGATCAGGGCTTTTATTGGTAAAGTCTCCCTCAGTGATCAGGGCTTTTATTGTGAAAGTCTCCCTCAGTGATTGTTATAGGACTCTTATTGTGAAAGTCTCCCTCAGTGATCAGGGCTTTTATTGTGAAAGTCTCCCTCAGTGATTGTTATAGGACTCTTATTGGTAAAGTCTCCCTCAGTGATTGTTATAGGACTCTTATTGTGAAAGTCTCCCTCAGTGATTGTTATAGGACTCTTATTGTGAAAGTCTCCCTCAGTGATCAGGGCTTTTATTGTGAAAGTCTCCCTCAGTGATTGTTATAGGACTCTTATTGTGAAAGTCTCCTTCAGTGATCAGGGCTTTTATTGTGAAAGTCTCCCTCAGTGATTGTTATAGGACTCTTATTGGTAAAGTCTCCCTCAGTGATCAGGGCTTTTATTGTGAAAGTCTCCCTCAGTGATTGTTATAGGACTCTTATTGGGTAAAGTCTCCCTCAGTGATCAGGGCTTTTATTGTGAAAGTCTCCCTCAGTGATTGTTATAGGACTCTTATTGGTAAAGTCTCCCTCAGTGATCAGGGCTTTTATTGTGAAAGTCTCCCTCAGTGATTGTTATAGGACTCTTATTGGTAAAGTCTCCCTCAGTGATCAGGGCTTTTATTGTGAAAGTCTCCCTCAGTGATTGTTATAGGACTCTTATTGGTAAAGTCTCCCTCAGTGATCAGGGCTTTTATTGTGAAAGTCTCCCTCAGTGATTGTTATAGGACTCTTATTGGTAAAGTCTCCCTCAGTGATTAGGGATTTTATGGCGCATTTCCACTGCAGGGCCTCGCACGGCTTAGTACGGTATGGCTCACTTTAAGCTGCGCTTCCATTACAGTTTAGTAGCTGGGGCAGTTACTATAGTAACGCAGTGTAGGCGGCGCCGTGACGTCATCTTCAATGAGAGTCCCAGAAAAACAACACAGCTGTTAACTGTTAGCACTCAGAGCTCACAGCTCCTCATATCTGTTCAGAAACTAGACAGAAGTTAAACAAGTACAAACCACAGACTGCCTGTGTCATGGAGAATACAGTCGCTGCTTTATTTATGTCTGTATAGGCCGTTGTTGTTGCTATGGAAACAACGTGACGGAGATTAACGGAGAAAAGTCATATCTACATATAAAGACGGAGAAAGTAAACGATAAAGTGTATGGTTAAGTGTTAGCACCCCCGAAGAGGCACAAGCTCTTACGCTGATATCGGAGATTTCAATATTTCAATTCAATCAAAAACGGGGAAAAAAACAATCTGTACGAGTCTGCAGCAACACCTCAGACCCCAATCTCTAGGGGTCTGCAGCAACACCTCAGACCCCAATCTGTAGGGGTCGGCAGCAACACCTCAGACCCCAATCTGTACGGGTCGGCAGCAACACCTCAGACCCCAATCTGTAGGGGTCGGCAGCAACACCTCAGACCCCAATCTGTAGGGGTCTGCAGCAACACCTCAGACCCCAATCTGTACGGGTCGGCAGCACCACCTCAGACCCCAATCTGTAGGGGTCTGCAACAACACCTCAGACCCCAATCTGTAGGGGTCTGCAGCAACACCTCAGACCCCAATCTGTAGGGGTCTGCAACAACATCTCAGACCACAATCTGTAGGGGTCTGCAGCAACACCTCAGACCCCAATCTGTAGGGGTCTGCAGCAACACCTCAGACCCCAATCTGTAGGGGTCTGCAACAACATCTCAGACCACAATCTGTAGGGGTCTGCAGCAACACCTCAGACCCCAATCTGTAGGGGTCTGCAGTAACACCTCAGACCCCAATCTGTAGGGGTCTGCAGCACCTCAGACCCCAATCTGTAGGGGTCTGCAACAACACCTCAGACCCCAATCTGTACGGGTCGGCAGCACCTCAGACCCCAATCTGTAGGGGTCTGCAACAACACCTCAGACCCCAATCTGTAGGGGTCTGCAGCAGCACCTCAGACCCCAATCTGTACGGGTCTGCAGCAACACCTCAGACCCCAATCTGTAGGGGTCTGCAGCAACACCTCAGACCCCAATCTGTAGGGGTCTGCAGCAACACCTCAGACCCCAATCTGTACGGGTCTGCAGCAACACCTCAAACCCCAATCTGTAGGGGTCTGCAGCAACCCCTCAGACCCCAATCTGTAGGGGTCTGCAGCAACACCTCAGACCCCAATTTGTACGAGTCTGCAGCAACACCTCAGACCCCAATCTGTAGGGGTCTGCAGCAACACCTCAGACCCCAATCTGTAGGGGTCTGCAGCAACACCTCAGACCCCAATCTGTACGGGTCGGCAGCACCTCAGACCCCAATCTGTACGGGTCTGCAGCAACACCTCAGACCCAAATCTGTAGGGGTCTGCAGCACCTCAGACCCCAATCTGTAGGGGTCTGCAGCACCTCAGACCCCAATCTGTAGGGGTCTGCAGCACCTCAGACCCCAATCTGTAGGGGTCTGCAGCAACACCTCAGACCCCAATCTGTAGGGGTCTGCAGCAACACCTCAGACCCCAATCTGTACGGGTCTGCAGCAACACCTCAGACCCCAATCTGTAGGGGTCTGCAACAACACCTCAGACCACAATCTGTAGGGGTCTGCAGCACCTCAGATCCCAATCTGTAGGGGTCTGCAACAACACCTCAGACCCCAATCTGTACGGGTCTGCAGCAACACCTCAGACCCCCATCTGTAGGGGTCTGCAACAACACCTCACACACCATCACACTGAGTACGGGTTCCCCCCAAGGATGTGTGCTCAGCCCCCTGCTCTTCAACCTGCTGACCCCCCCCACCCCTCACAGCTCCAACCACTTCATCAAGTTTGAAGACACAACCGTGGTGGGTCTCAACAACAACAACGACGACGACGAGACCCACTACAGGAGGGAGGAGAACCAGCTGGCAGGAATCCTGAAGTCAAATTGAAAACCTGTTAAAGGTCCCGTGTCGTGGCCATTTCCACTGATCATAGTTCCATCGTTGAGCTCGACTAGAATAGATTTATATCGTGCAATTTTCGAAACTCACATTGTTTCTCAAACAGCATCTCTGTAAACTACGTGTATTCACTGGATTTCACTCTCTGCCTTTAACGACTCGTTGTAGCTCCAATAGCTGCAGCCCCCCCCCTCCCTGTGAGCACAGTGTGCTCTGATTGGTCGGGACGGTGTGAATCGCGCTAAGCTCCGCGGAGGTGTCGTTTCCTTGTTTAGCGAAACACAGCCAAACTCACCCTGAGCACACACAAAGTCACAGCCGAAGTAAAAACAATAAGTGTGGCTTGATATTGATAAACGCTGTGAGAACGGGTCTGCAGAGAGAATGGGTCTGCAGAGAGAATGGGTCTGCAGAGAGAACGGGTCTGCAGAGAGAACGGGTCTGCAGAGAGAACGGGTCTGCAGAGAGAACGGGTCTGCAGAGAGAACGGGTCTGCAGAGAGAACGGGTCTGCGAGAGAACGGGTCTGCAGAGAGAACGGGTCTGCAGAGAGAACGGGTCTGCGAGAGAACGGGTCTGCAGAGAGAACGGGTCTGCGAGAGAATGGGTCTGCAGAGAGAACGGGTCTGCAGAGAGAACGGGTCTGCGAGAGAACGGGTCTGCAGAGAGAACGGGTCTGCGAGAGAACGGGTCTGCAGAGAGAACGGGTCTGCGAGAGAATGGGTCTGCAGAGAGAACGGGTCTGCAGAGAGAACGGGTCTGCGAGAGAACGGGTCTGCAGAGAGAACGGGTCTGCGGAGAACGGGTCTGCAGAAGAACGGGTCTGCAGAGAGAACGGGTCTGCAGAGAGAACGGGTCTGCAGAGAGAACGGGTCTGCGAGAGACGGGTCTGCAGAGAGAACGGGTCTGCAGGAGAACGGGTCTGCAGAGAGAACGGGTCTGCGAGAGAACGGGTCTGCAGAGAGAACGGGTCTGCAGAGAGAACGGGTCTGCAGAGAGAATGGGGGTCTGCAGAGAGAACGGGTCTGCAGAGAGAATGGTCTGCAGAGAGAACGGGTCTGCAGAGAGAACGGGTCTGCAGAGAGAACGGGTCTGCAGAGAGAATGGGTCTGCAGAGAGAAGGGTCTGCGAGAGAATGGGTCTGCAGAGAGAACGGGTCTGCGAGAGAACGGGTCTGCGAGAGAATGGGTCTGCAGAGAGAACGGGTCTGCTGAGAGAACGGGTCTGCAGAGAGAATGGGTCTGCAGAGAGAATGGGTCTGCAGAGAGAATGGGTCTGCAGAGAGAATGGGTCTGCAGAGAGAACGGGTCTGCAGAGAGAATGGGTCTGCAGAGAGAATGGGTCTGCAGAGAGAATGGGTCTGCAGAGAGAATGGGTCTGCAGAGAGAATGGGTCTGCGAGAGAACGGGTCTGCAGAGAGAATGGGTCTGTAGAGAGAATGGGTCTGCAGAGAGAATGGGTCTGCGAGAGAATGGGTCTGCAGAGAGAATGGGTCTGCAGAGAGAATGGGTCTGCAGAGAGAATGGGTCTGCAGAGAGAATGGGTCTGCAGAGAGAATGGGTCTGCAGAGAGAATGGGTCTGCAGAGAGAATGGGTCTGCAGAGAGAATGGGTCTGCAGAGAGAATGGGTCTGCAGAGAGAATGGGTCTGCAGAGAAGGGTCTGCAGAGAGAATGGGTCTGCAGAGAGAATGGGTCTGCAGAGAGAATGGGTCTGCAGAGAATGGGTCTGCAAGAGAATGGGTCTGCAGAGAGAATGGGTCTGCAGAGAGAATGGGTCTGCAGAGAGAATGGGTCTGCAGAGAGAATGGGTCTGCAGAGAGAATGGGTCTGCAGAGAGAATGGGTCTGCAGAGAGAATGGGTCTGCAGAGAGAATGGGTCTGCAGAGAGAATGGGTCTGCAGAGAGAACGGGTCTGCAGAGAGAATGGGTCTGCAGAGAGAATGGGTCTGCAGAGAGAATGGGTCTGCAGAGAGAATGGGTCTGCAGAGAAATGGGTCTGCAGAGAGAATGGGTCTGCAGAGAGAATGGGTCTGCAGAGAGAATGGGTCTGAGAGAGAATGGGTCTGCAGAGAGAATTCGCCGCGATCCCAACTGTCTGTTATCAGCCTGCAGCCAGGGAGGAGAGATCAGCAGAGCTGCTGCACTGAGTGTGTGAGGAAGTCCGTGGATTGGTCAATTTGGACCAATCAGCGGGGGCTTAACATTACGGCTCCGCGGACGTAACGTAATGGCTCCACGGATTGGTCCATTTCGTTCCGGGGACGGATGACATCATGCGTACCCGGAAGAATCAAATGGACAGTGACGTTTCTCCAACGAGGCGTTTTGGGGAGGTATTTTCTGTGTTAGAGTTTTACTCGCTACATGGTGTACTTTGAGGGTTTTGACTCGTTTACATGCATAAAAACCTTCATAACACACAAGGGGACGGGTACTAACCGGAAAAGCATGACATGGGACCTTTAAGACCTTTTTCAAGACCCTTTCCATACATGGTTAAGACCTCATCGCCACTTCGAGTTCTAACCGGTTACATTGGCGACACACTTTACCTCACATTGACTATATACAGTATTGATTGTAAGGTAGCACAACTAAACAGCTTGTGATGACTCCTTGTCATAATTCAGATGGAACAAAGCACAAGAGAATTAAGTGTGTGACCAACCCAATGCAAGGTTTATTAGAAAAAGAAACCATTAGAAAGTATTTGATTTAGGCATTGTTCCCAAGAGATGAAACACACTACTGAAGCCTCCACATGAACTCCACCCTCTCTGAAGGTCAGGCTTAGTGCTGCTTTGTTGCTTCTGTACACCGTGCTCTTTCATTCCAGTAGAACTCCTCAGAAACCACTATTTCACCAATAAACAAAACTGAACTATGAAATATATTACATTTTGGTGAGCTTCAGCGGGGTCATGCCATAGAGGAGCTCCCTCACAAATACCCAGGGCTTCAATCGGGCCGATTGATATGAAACAAATGAGATAAATATCGCTGTGGCACTGGTGTCACATCGGGACTTTAACCCTAGACGTTCACAGTAAACCCGGAGTGACATATATGCACAATTAGAAATATGATTATGATCTGCTCAGTCCATTTAGCTGATTCAATTACATTGAGTTGATATGTTCTTATTCTTCAATTCAAAGAATGTTCAAACTAATTTAAACCAAAAAACCATCCTCATTAATTAAGTTATAAATAATAAAGAGTTACTTTACCATTAAAGCCCAATGTGACATATGTCACATTTCAGATATGTGTTCCAGGTGGTTTATTTAGTCTAAATTACGTTCCCCTTAATTTCCCCAAAAGTAGAAATGGGTCCGGGTTCTTATGGGTTAATATAGACTATATTTAGGGTTGATATGTGTTCAGGGTATATACAGGAATCCTGAAGTCAAATGTAATACCTTTTAAGACCTTTTTTAAGACCCTTTCCATACATTTTAAGACCCAGTGTTTCCCCTAGCATCTGCGCTAACGGATATAAGAAGTAGATGTTTCTGCAACCAGGGTGGAAGAGAGCTCTCCGGTCAGACTGAGAGGCTCAGTGAGGTAAAGGACTCTGAGGGTTTAGATAGTTCACTTTAGTCTAAGTTATCTCAGTGGGTCTCAAACGTTTTGATCACAATTTTTGTAAACACATATTTCCAAGGCACTCCTTTATAATGATTGGGGTAAAACAGGTTTTAAATCATTCCAATGTATACTATAGGACAGTAACCCAGACATATCGTTTTAAACTGGAGAGATACAAAACTATGCATAAATAAATGTTAACTGGTCAAATAAGATATGAATGAACAACACAAATAAAATAGTCACATGTATTTGTTATTGGCTATGGTAGGTCATTGGTTATGTTCACATACTTATTTGATTATTAAAATGTAAACCGATGTTTTTCATATGGGTGTTTAGAGTTCCCCTAGATCAGGTCTCTAGTAATTGGGTGCTCAAAGTGCACCAGATTGAAGCATTTCACTTTAAAATGTACAAAAAAATCTTCCCGGGGTGCATACCCCCGGACCCCCCTAGAGAATGTGACGTCCACCCCCCAATTCAAACATGTTCCTACAATACTGAATACATTTGAAGCCATTTTGACGCCTATGACCTATGTCAATACGTTTCTGTTTTTGGAGAGATTTTTCATTTATTCTTTATATATAAAATCTCGCCTAGGGCAGCAAATAGTCTGGAGCCGGCCCTGGTGCTAGGCCTCAAGAGCCTTTCTTGTGCTGACACATAGAAACAAATTGGCGGGTGCACTTCGCACGCACTAAAAAATTCCACACGCTCCGCGCTCACATTATGCTGGGCCCGCGTGCCTTAGCACCGCTGCTATGACTCCATCCTGGGGAAACACTGAAGACCTCATCGCCACTTGGAGCTCTAACCGGTTACCTTGGCGACACACTTTACCTCACATTGACTATATTCAGTACTGATTGTCCTTCCTCCGTATCTTCCAACCATTTGGACGAAGACTTGCATTTCCCCATAACGATGTTGTTTAGCAACCGGCGTAAACGGACCTCCGCGCTATCAAGCAGTGAGCGTGCGATGTCCTGTTCAGATGACGTCAAAACCAACGGGATGCCATCAATAAACTACACAGAATCACACTACACACCTACGCAATGATTACATTCAGGCAGACTGTAGAATACAACCTCTCTGGACCATTTAGGAGGAGAGGAGAGAGGAGAGAGGAGAGGAGGCTATCTGGAGGAGCTCTAACCGAGGAGAGAGGAGGCTCTCTGGAGGAGCTCTAACCGAGGAGACACTGATGGCTCCTCCTCGGCTCCTTCGTGGATGCATTTCCGGGAACAGAGATGTTTCAAAGAGGCGTGACGCACGGCCGGACTGATCTCAGCCAATCACAGCTCTGCATGCATCCCCTGGATATTATTGTAGAAACTGCTCTCATGGTGACGCGATGTTTCAGAGAGAACAGCTGAGAGGTCCGTGCAGAAAGCAGAGCAGTGTGTATCATAGATATCACTCAGTAGAACAGGCCGACTCTCTTTGCTGTAGTTTAGTAGATATCTACAAACAAAGAATCCAGATGTTTCTAAGAGCATTTAGTGCTTCACAAAATAAAATACACAACGGCTGCAGCCTGAGGATGCTTTAGGAGCTGTGGGTGTGTGTGTGTGTGTGTGTGTGTGTGTGTGGTACAGTGTGTAGGTGTGGTACAGTGTGTAGGTGTGTGTGTGTGGTACAGTGTGTGTGTGTGTGGTACAGTGTGGTGTGTGTGTGTGGTACAGTGTGTGTGGTACAGTGTGTGTGTGTGTGTGGTACAGTGTGTGTGGTGTGTGTGTGTGGTACAGTGTGGTGGGTGTGAGTGTGTGTGTGTGTGGTACAGTGTGTGTGTGTGGTACAGTGTGTGGTGTGTGTGATACAGTGTGTAGGCATGTGTGTGGTACAGTGTGTAGGTGTGTGTGTGTGTGTGTGTGGTACAGTGTGTGTGTGTGTGTGGTGGTACAGTGTGTATGTGTGGTGTGTGTGCATGTGGTACAGTGTGTGTGTGTGTGTGTGGGTGGTACAGTGTGTGTGTGTGTGTGTGGTACAGTGTGTAGGTGTGTGTGTGTGTGGTACAGTGTGTAGGTGTGTGTGTGGTACAGTGTGTGTGTGTGTGTGTGGTACAGGGTGTAGGTGTATGTGTGTGGTACAGTGTGTGTGTGTGTGCGTGTGTGTGTGTGGTTACAGTGTGTAGGTGTGTGTGTGTGGTACAGTGTGTGTGTGTGTGTGTGTGTGTGTGCGTGTGTGTGTGTGTGGTACAGTGTGTAGGTGTGTGTGTGTGTCCACATCTGTAGCCTGTTATTGTCTCATTATACCGCACTGTGAATGAATCAAAGTATGTGTGATCAGGGTATATGCATTAATAGATGAGAATAAGAATAATGCAAGATTTCTTTTCAGCACTGTAGCCAGGCTGACAGAAAGCCACAGCTCGATTGAGCCTTCTATTCCCATAGCACTCAGTAGTAATGATTTGATGTGCTTTTTTAACGATAACATTGTTACTCTTAGAAACAAAATTAATGACCTCTTGCCTTTGACCAGTATAGTGTTATCAACAGCTCCCGGAAACGTAAGTTCTAATATTACACTAGATAGTAAACTAGAATGCTTTTCAGCCATAAACCTTGAACAATTAAATTCAATGATTCTCTCTTCTAAACCATCAACGTGTATGTTAGACCCAATTCCAACTAAGCTGTTGAAGGAAGTTTTTCCATTAATTAGCACTTATTTATTAAATATTATGAATATGTCTTTATTATCAGGCTATGTTCCACAATCATTCAAAGTAGCAGTGATAAAACCGCTTCTTAAAAAGCACAACTTCGATCCAGAGGTTTTAGCCAACTATAGACCTATTTCTAATCTTCCGTTCCTCTCAAAAGTTCTTGAGAAAGCGGTCGCAAAACAGTTGTGTGATTACTTAACAAACAATGATTTATTTGAAGATTTTCAGTCTGGCGTTAGAACACATCATAGCACAGAGACAGCTCTGGTTAAAGTCACAAATGACATTCTAATAGCCTCTGACAAGGGACGTGTCTCTATTCTTGTTTTGCTCGATCTCAGTGCTGCATTTGATACTATCGATCATGATATCTTATTGCAAAGACTAGAGCACTTAGTTGGCATACAGGGAACTGCTTTAGGCTGGTTTAGGTCCTATCTATCTGAACGCTCTCAGTTTGTACGTGTCAATGATGAATCTTCCACGCAAACCAAAGTTAGCCATGGAGTGCCACAGGGCTCAGTGCTCGGACCTATTTTGTTCACATTATATATGCTTCCGTTAGGCAATATTATAAGGAATCATTCTGTAAACTTTCATTGTTATGCGGATGATACTCAATTATATTTATCCATCAAGCCTGATTAAATCAATCACCTAAATACAATTCAAGACTGCCTCAAGGACTTAAAAACGTGGATGACCTTAAACTTGTTGATGTTAAACACGACCAAAACTGAAGTTATTGTACTTGGCCCGAAGAATCTATGAAACAAATTATCTAAGGATATACTAACTATGGATGGCATTAATTTGGCCTCCAGTGAGACTGTAAGGAATCTTGGTGTTATATTTGATCAGGATTTATCCTTTAACGCCCACATAAAATCAATTTCAAGGACCGCCTACTTCCATCTACGTAACATTGCAAAAATCAGGCATATCTTGCCTCAAAACGATGCAGAGAAACTAGTCCATGCATTTGTTACTTCAAGGCTGGATTATTGTAACTCTTTATTATCAGGGTGTACCAAGAAGTCAGTCAAGTGGCTTCAGCTGATTCAAAATGCTGCGGCTCATGTACTAACCAGAGTTAGGAAAAGGGACCACATTACTCCTGTTCTGGCTGCCTTACACTGGCTCCCTATAGAACACAGGATAGAATTTAAAATTCTTCTTCTCGCCTACAAAGCCCTTAATGGGCAGGCGCCATCTTACCTTAAAGAACTCATTATACCCTACTGTCCTACTAGGGCATTGCGTTCCAAGAATGCAGGGTTGTTGGTTGTTCCTAGAGTCTCTAAAAGTACAATGGGAGCCAGAGCCTTTTCTTATCAAGCTCCACATTTGTGGAATCAGCTTTCAGTTTGTGTTCGGGCGGCAGACACCCTATCCGTTTTTAAGAGTGCGCTTAAGACCTTCCTTTTTGATAAAGCTTATAGTTAGGGCTGATTAGATTCAGCCCCTAGTTTTGCTGATATAGGCTTAGTTTGTCAGGGGACATCTTACTTCTTCCTTCTCTCTGTCTATACCTGTGTACTCTCATGTTCCCATTAACCCAGCTTCCCCAAATTTCTTTCTTTTTGGTGTCTGTATACGCCGGGATCCGGAGTCATGGATGATCCTGCGCTCCTCTGTCCTGCATCGCGAGCCCTGGATCTTGAGTCGTGGCTGTGGTCCTGGATCATAGGTCCTGGATGGATATCCTCGTGGATTCATTTTCCTATTATACACACATGCATTTCCAAACATTTGGACTACCTATGTTGCAAATGTATTATCTTTTCAATTTACAGACGGCATCTATTGCACGTCTGTCCGTCCTGGGAGAGGGATCCCTCCTCTGTTGCTCTCCCTGAGGTTTCTCCCATGTTCCCTTTAAACTGTGGGTTTTCTTCGGAAGTGTTTCCTTGTACGATGTGAGGGTCTAAGGACATAGGGTCTAAGGACATAGGGTCTAAGGACAGAGGGTCTGAGGACAGAGGGTCTGAGGACAGAGGGTCTGAGGACAGAGGGTCTGAGGACAGAGGGTCTAAGGACAGAGGGTCTAAGGACAGAGGGTCTAAGGACAGAGGGTGTCATATTGTCATACTGATATTTTGTACAAACTGTAAAGTCCACTGAGACAAATGTAACATTTGTGATATTGGGCTATATAAATAAACATTGATTGATTGATGCAGGAATCCTGAAGTCAAATGTAAGACCTTTTAAGACCTTTTTTAAGACCCTTTCCATACATTTTAAGACCTCATCGCAACTAAGAGTTCTAACCGGTTACCTTGGCGACACACTTTACCTCACATTGACTATATTGATTGTAAGATAGCACAACTAAACAGAGTGCAGACAGACGACTGAAGCCTCCTCTCCACATGAACTTCAACCTCTCTGTGAAGGTCAGGGTTAATGCAGGATGCTGCTTTGTTGCTTCTGTACTCTGTGCTCTTTCATTCCAGTAGAACTCCTCAGAAACCATTAGAAACCAGGATTTGACCAATAAACAAAACAATTGACAAAACTTTGAACTATGAAATATATGAAACTTTGGTGAGCTTCAGCGGGGTAATGCCATATAGGAGCTCCCTCACAAATACCCAGGGGTTCAATTGGGCTGGGGCTGTCCGGGGCTAAGCCCGGCACATAGGACGATGCTCTGACCTCATCACCCTCACACATTTGTCTACAAAAAACGATATATATGTTAAGACTTTTCTCGTTCTTAATATAGACTATATTTAGGGTCAATATGTGTTGACCTCACTTTAAAATAGCAGATCTCTGTGACCGGATATAGTTTGGCTTAGACCCCGGCCCCACGAGGACGCATACAGTAAAACGCATACGCAAACGCAAAAAAGTCTTCCGTTCACACGCATTCGATTCATTAACGTGTCCGTTCACACTAGACCGATGGAAATGCTGGAAACGCTGTAGTACATATGCCAGGCCTGTAAGTGGCGCTGCTGCCGCCGCCACCAAATACACCAAAAGCAGCGAAGAAGACCCCAGAGCATGGTTGTCATGGTGGCCCTTCTGTTTATTCTCCGCGGTGGACGGCGTGTTCTCCTGCTGTAGATCTCTCAGGTCGTCCACCAGCAGATAAACCCGAGTATTATGGGGAAGATGCCACCAAGGTCAGGAGGTACTGCAGGAGGTGCTCTGATGCTGGCAACAGAAGGGTGAAGACACTGCAGGAAGTGTCAGGTCCCTCTGTGCTTCACTACCAAAAATAACTGTTACAGGGCATGGCATGACTTACTGGAGTAATACTGTAACATTCAGGGTTTGTATAAAGTTATTTTTTTTTACCCAAAAAATGCTTGTTGTATAGTGTGTTGCTAATTTTTTTTAATAAATCTGCTCCAGTTGGAGTCAAATGTTTCCTAAGTTTCCTCATTTTTATTGTGCAAGTAACATGCATCTCATGCAAAGAGGGAACTTCCCACACACTCCACACACACACACGCACCCACACACACACACTCCACCCACACACACACTTAATTATTATTATTTTTTTACAATTTTTTTTTTTTTTTATGGAATGAATACCTATAGTGATAATTAAATGTTGTACAATGATTTTTACAGTCTGGTACCTGAAAAAGGTTAAATGGCACTGATGGAACCAAATGTACCCAAATGTGCCCAAAGCTTAGTCCGCTTTGACTTTTTTTTGCAAAATCTCTCTAAAAAGGTCAATTCTCACTTGTTTTGCCTCAATCTTGATACAGGGTACTTATTATATGTTATACGTTGGATTCCTAAAGCTTTTAGGCAACTAACCCATCATTCAAGGGTGGTTATCACTATAAGCAATGGGTTTTATTTGGGCGGAGACAAAAATTGACACTTTTTGACTATGTTCCATCTGGATTTACTCTGACACTGAAACATCTTTATTGATTCTGACACTTCTACATCCAACTCACAGATGTGACCTTGCTTTGATAAAAGAAATTATTCATATAACCCTTTTAGAAGTTAAGTTATAGTCCTTTGTTTTGGGCATAGCATTTTTGAGCCTGAAACCTGGAAAACAGGCTTGGGGCTTAAGAGGTTAAGACCCCGCGGACACCCTGAAGTAAATATAGAAGTGGTCATGAACACATCTGTCCATCAGACAGAGGGCTGCTGCCTCCTGTCATCATTAATGGACGTCTCTTTAAAATGACCGCTCAGAGGAGAGGAGTTCTCCTTTCTCTAACCGCCTGCTGCTTCCCCTCCTCTCTCCTCGGTTCCCCTCCTCGACTCCTCTCTCCTCGGTTCCCCTCCTCGACTCCTCTCTCCTCGGTTCCCCTCCTCGACTCCTCTCTCCTCGGTTCCCCTCCTCTCGCCTTGCTTCCCCTCCTCTCTCCTCGACTCCCCTCCTCGACTCCTCTCTCCTCCTCTCTCCTCCTCTCTCCTCGCTTCCCCTCCTCTCTCCTCGGCTCCCCTCCTCGACTCCTCTCTCCTCGGTTCCCCTCCTCGCTTCCCCTCGGCTCCCCTCCTCTCTCCTCGCTTCCCCTCCTCTCTCCTCGGCTCCCCTCCTCGACTCCTCTCTCCTCGGTTCCCCTCCTCGGTTCCCCTCCTCTCTCCTACTCGACTCCTCTCTCTCCTCGGTTCCCCTCCTCGGTTCCCCTCCTCTCTCCTCCTCGACTCCTCTCTCCTTGGCTCCCCTCCTCTCTCCTCGGTTCGCCTCCTCAGTCCTCTGCTTGCTTCTCCTGTGGGCTAGGATAGGAGTCGAGGAGGGGAGTCGAGGAAGGGGAGTCGAGGAGGGGACATTTAAGAATTGAGAAACCTCTTATGTCTCTTATTGTGAGAGGTTACCTGCTCGGGCCTCGGGACGCGGACCTGGATCTGGGTCTGGCTCGTGGTCTGGAACCTGACTGCGACTTAGACCTGGACCTGGACTTTGACCTAGACCTGGACCTGGACCTGGGTCTGGCTCTAGACCTGGAGGGAGACCTGGACCTGGGTCTGAGAGAGAAACAGAGAAACAGATGATGAGGCCCCTGTGGTTCTGGATCCTGAGGGGTCAGGGACAGGAAGTGGACTCACCTGGCTCTCTGTGGCGCTGTGTTGGATCTGGACCTTCTGGGGGAGGCGGAGCGAGAGCCTCGTGGGGAGACGGACCTGAGACAGGAGGCAGAGGACAGGTGAGTCAAGGACAGGTGAGTTACAGGTCAAGAGGTGCTTTCACACCGCCGAACTCTTTAGTCCCTGGAACTATCTAGATCAGAGGTCTTCAACTTGGGGTCGCGGACCCCCAGTTGAAGACCTCTGATCTAGCAGATCGCGTTCACACCGGAATAAGTCCCTGAGGGAAGATTACGCAAATGAGCCGCTGACGTCACTTCTTCTTCTTCTTCTGCTTTGGGTTTACTGGCAGGCCGCAAACCACTTCACGGCGTACACTGCCACCCGGAGTCTCCGGCCGGAAGTCCCCGGAGTTGGGGACTGGCTTCAGTAGAAGCTGCTGGGACTCCCAGCAGCTTCTACTGAAGCCTTCCGAGTAAATCGCCAGAACGCCGACACCTCCTCATCTCCACCGCTCCCATGTTTTATTTTGTGTTGCCATGAGTTAGTCTCTCTGCGTTGGTGCGCTGGGTGAATGCTAATGCTAATAATGCTAATGCGAGGATAATAAAATGGCGGCTTCACAAAACTCTTCAGTTTTACGGGGCGTGGTTTGCAATTTGCCCAGCCAATCAGAACTGGGAACCTTTTTCTCCCCATTGAAGTACCTATTCTCTAGCAGGGCGTGAAACTAGGTTCTAGTTCCAGATCTTTTTGGTGTGAACGCAAAATCCCAAGAACTATCGGAACTATTCCTGGGAAAAGTACTCCGGTGTGAAAGCGCCTAAGGACAGGTGATTAAAGGTGAGACAAGGACAGGTGTGATGGTGTCTCTCCATCACACCATGTTTGAGACTTTATTTAGTGTATTTTTTGTTGTTGTTAATGAAAGTAGTTTTTGATGTTTTTATTTTGAAGGCAGCTGTAGGCAGCAGGTGATTGGCTGAACACTAGGGGTGTAACGGTTCACAAACATTTTGGTTCGGCACGTACCTCGGTTTTTAGGTCACGGTTCGGTACGTTTTCGGTACAGCAGAAAAAATTATCACATAACATAAAATATTTGTTTTTTTTAAAATTATTATTAAACTGTGAATATTCACTCAAATAAATACAAAATATAATAAAATAAACATTAAGGTGCAGCATGTCGATGAACTGAAATGATCTGTATCTGAACTGAACTGTTCCTGAGCACCCAGCTTGACATTAGGACTTGCTTGTCATTGTATTTTCATGTTGTTCTAAAGAAAGATGAACTTGTCCACATTGCTTGCTGAAAGGGCCGATCTGCTGGCTCTAACAATGTCTCTGTGGAGAACACCCTCTCTAGAGACAGAGGTAGCAGATCTGCTGGCTCTAACAATGTCTCTGTGGAGAACACCCTCTCTAGAGACAGAGGTAGCAGATCTGCTGGCTCTAACAATGTCTCTGTGGAGAACACCCCTCTCTAGAGACAGAGGTAGCAGATCTGCTGGCACTAACAATGTCTCTGTGGAGAACCCCTCTCTAGAGACAGAGGTAGCAGATCTGCTGGCTCTAACAATGTCTCTGTGGAGAACACCCTCTCTATAGACATAGGTAGCAGATTCTGCTGGCTTAACAGTCTCTGTGGAGAAAAACCCTCTCTAGGGACAGAGTAGCAGATCTGCTGGCTCTAACAATGTCTCTGTGGAGAACACCCTCTCTAGAGACAGAGGTAGCAGATCTGCTGGCTCTAACAATGTCTCTGTGGAGAACACCCTCTCTAGAGACAGAGGTAGCAGATCTGCTGGCTCTAACAATGTCCTCTGTGGAGAAACACCCTCTCTAGAGACAGAGGTAGCAGATCTGCTGCTCTAACAATGTCTCTGTGGAGAACACCCCTCTCTAGAGGAGAGGTAGCAGATCTGCTGGCTCTAACAATGTCTCTGTGGAGAACACACCATCTCTAGAGACGAGATGGGTAGCAGATCTGCTGGCTCTAACAATGTCTTGTGGAGAACACCCTCTCTAGAGACGAGAGGTAGCAGATCTGCTGGGCTCTAACAATGTCTCTGTGGAGAACACCCTCTCTAGAGGACAGATGGTAGCAGATCTGCTGGCTCTAACAATGTCTCTGTGGAGAACACCCTCTCTAGAGGACAGAGGTAGCAGATTCTGCTGGCACTAACAATGTCTCTGTGCCGGAGGAACACCTCTCTTAGAGACAGATTGGTAGCAGTATCCTCGCTTGGCTCTAACAATGGGCTCTTTGGAAGAACCACCCCCTCTCTACGAGACAGACTGGGTAGCAGATCTGCTGTGGCTCGAACCATGTCTTCTGTGGATGTAATCACCCTCTCTAGGGACCAGAGGGTAGCAGATCTGCTGGCTCTAACAATTTCTCTGTGGAGAACACCCCCTCTCTAGAGACAGAGGTAGCAGATCTGCTGGCTCTAACAATGTCTCTGTGGAGAACACCCTCTCTAGAGACAGAGGTAGCAGATCTGCTGGCTCTAACAATGTCTCTGTGGAGAACACCCTCTCTAGAGACAGAGGTTAGCAGATCTGCTGCTCTAACAATGTCTCTGTGGAGAACACCCCTCTCTAGAGAGAGAGGTAGTAGATATGCTGGCTCTAAACAATGTCTCTGTGGAGAACACCCTCTCTAGAGAGAGAGGGGTAGCAGATATGCTGGCTCTAACAATGTCTCTGTGGAGAACACCCTCTCTAGAGACAGAGGGTAGCAGATCTGCTGGCTCTAACAATGTCTCTGTGGAGAACACCCTCTCTAGGGACAGAGGTAGCAGATCTGTGCTGGCACTAACAATGTCTCTATGGAGAACACCCTCTCTAGAGACAGAGGTAGCAGAGATCTGCTGGCTCTAACAATGTCTCTGTGGAGAACACCCTCTCTAGAGACAGAGGTAGCAGATCTGCTGCTCTAACAATGTCTCTGTGGAGAACACCCTCTCTAGAGACAGAGGTAGCAGATCTGCTGGCTCTAACAATGTCTCTATGGATAACACCCTCTCTAGAGGACAGATGGTAGCAGATCTGCTGGCTACTAACAATGTCTCTGTGGAGAACACCCTCTCTAGGGAAAGCGGTAGCAGATCTGCTGGGCTCTACAATGTCTCTGTGGAGAACACCCTCTCTAGAGACAGAGGTAGCAGATCTGCTGGCTCTAACAATGTCTCTGTGGAGAACACCCTCTCTAGAGGACAGAGGTAGCAGATCTGCTGGCTCTAACAATGTCTCTGTGGAGAACACCCTCTCTAGAGACAGAGGTAGCAGATCTGCTGGCTCTAAACAATGTCTCTGTGGAGAACACCCTCTCTAGAGACAGAGGTAGCAGATCTGCTGGCTCTAACAATGTCTCTGTGGAGAACACCCTCTCTAGGGACAGAGGTAGCAGATCTGCTGGCTCTAACAATGTTCTCTGTGGAGAACACCCTCTCTAGGGACAGAGGTAGCAGATCTGCGGCTCTAACAATGTCTCTGTGGAGGAGAACACCCTCTCTAGAGACAGAGGTAGCAGATCTGCTGGCTCTAACAAGTCTCTGTGGAGAACACCCTCTCTAGAGACAGAGGTAGCAGATCTGCTGGCTCTAACAAGTCTCTGTGGAGAACACCCTCTCTAGAGAGAGAGGTAGCAGATCTGCTGGCTCTAACAATGTCTCTGTGGAGAACACCCTCTCTAGGGACAGAGGTAGCAGATCTGCTGGCACTAAACAATGTCTCTATGGAGAACACCCTCTCTAGAGACAGAGGTAGCAGATCTGCTGGCTCTAACAATGTCTCTGTGGAGAACACCCTCTCTAGAGACAGAGGTAGCAGATCTGCTGGCTCTAACAATGTCTCTGTGGAGAAACACCCTCTCTAGAGACAGAGGGTAGCAGATCTGCTGGCTCTAACAATGTCTCTGTGGAGAACACCCTCTCTAGAGACAGAGGTAGCAGATCTGCTGGCTCTAACAATGTCTCTGTGGAGAACACCCTCTCTAGAGACAGAGGTAGCAGATCTGCTGGCTCTAACAATGTCTCTGTGGAGAACACCCTCTCTAGAGAGAGAGGTAGCAGATCTGCTGGCTCTAACAATGTCTCTGTGGAGAACACCCTCTCTAGGGACAGAGGTAGCAGATCTGCTGGCACTAACAATGTCTCTATGGAGAACACCCTCTCTAGAGACAGAGGTAGCAGATCTGCTGGCTCTAACAATGTCTCTGTGGAGAACACCCTCTCTAGAGACAGAGGTAGCAGATCTGCTGGCTCTAACAATGTCTCTGTGGAGAACACCCTCTCTAGAGACAGAGGTAGCAGATCTGCTGGCTCTAACAAAGTCTCTGTGGAGAACACCCTCTCTAGAGACAGAGGTAGCAGATCTGCTGGCTCTAACAATGTCTCTATGGAGAACACCCTCTCTAGAGACAGAGGTAGCAGATCTGCTGGCTCTAACAATGTCTCTGTGGAGAACACCCTCTCTAGAGACAGAGGTAGCAGATCTGCTGGCTCTAACAATGTCTCTGTGGAGAACACCCTCTCTAGAGACAGAGGTAGCAGATCTGCTGGCTCTAACAATGTCTCTGTGGAGAACACCCTCTCTAGAGACAGAGGTAGCAGATCTGCTGGCTCTAACAATGTCTCTGTGGAGAACACCCTCTCTAGGGACAGAGGTAGCAGATCTGCTGGCTCTAACAATGTCTCTGTGGAGAACACCCTCTCTAGAGACAGAGGCAGCAGATCTGCTGGTTCTAACAATGTCTCTGTGGAGAACACCCTCTCTAGAGACAGAGGTAGCAGATCTGCTGGCTCTAACAATGTCTCTGTGGAGAACACCCTCTCTAGGGACAGAGGTAGCAGATCTGCTGGCTCTAACAATGTCTCTGTGGAGAACACCCTCTCTAGAGACAGAGGTAGCAGATCTGCTGGCTCTAACAATGTCTCTGTGGAGAACACCCTCTCTAGGGACAGTGGTAGCAGATCTGCTGGCTCTAACAATGTCTCTGTGGAGAACACCCTCTCTAGGGACAGAGGTAGCAGATCTGCTGGCTCTAACAATGTCTCAATGGAGAACACCCTCTCTAGGGACAGAGGTAGCAGATCTGCTGGCTCTAACAATGTCTCTGTGGAGAACACCCTCTCTAGAGACAGAGGTAGATCTGCTGGCTCTAACAATGTCTCTGTGGAGAACACCCTCTCTAGAGACAGAGGTAGCAGATCTGCTGGCTCTAACAATGTCTCTGTGGAGAACACCCTCTCTAGAGACAGAGGGTAGCAGATCTGCTGGCTCTAACAATGTCTCTGTGGAGAACACCCTCTCTAGGGACAGAGGGTAGCAGATCTGCTGGCTCTAACAATGTCTCTGTGGAGAACACCCTCTCTAGAGACAGAGGTAGCAGATCTGCTGGCTCTAACAATGTCTCTGTGGAGAACACCCTCTCTAGAGACAGAGGTAGCAGATCTGCTGGCTCTAACAATGTCTCTGTGGAGAACACCCTCTCTAGAGACAGAGGTAGCAGATCTGCTGGCTCTAACAATGTCTCTGTGGAGAACACCCTCTCTAGAGACAGAGGTAGCAGATCTGCTGGCTCTAACAATGTCTCTGTGGAGAACACCCTCTCTAGAGACAGAGGTAGCAGATCTGCTGGCTCTAACAATGTCTCTGTGGAGAACACCCTCTCTAGGGACAGAGGTAGCAGATCTGCTGGCTCTAACAATGTCTCTGTGGAGAACACCCTCTCTAGAGACAGAGGTAGCAGATCTGCTGGCTCTAACAAAGTCTCTGTGGAGAACACCCTCTCTAGGGACAGAGGTAGCAGATCTGCTGGCTCTAACAATGTCTCTGTGGAGAACACCCTCTCTAGAGACAGAGGTAGCAGATCTGCTGGCTCTAACAATGTCTCTGTGGAGAACACCCTCTCTAGAGACAGAGGTAGCAGATCTGCTGGCTCTAACAATGTCTCTGTGGAGAACACCCTCTCTAGAGACAGAGGTAGCAGATCTGCTGGCTCTAACAATGTCTCTGTGGAGAACACCCTCTCTAGAGACAGAGGTAGCAGATCTGCTGGCTCTAACAATGTCTCTGTGGAGAACACCCTCTCTAGAGACAGAGGTAGCAGATCTGCTGGCTCTAACAATGTCTCTGTGGAGAACACCCTCTCTAGAGACAGAGGTAGCAGATCTGCTGGCTCTAACAATGTCTCTGTGGAGAACACCCTCTCTAGAGACAGAGGTAGCAGATCTGCTGGCTCTAACAATGTCTCTGTGGAGAACACCCTCTCTAGAGACAGAGGTAGCAGATACAGCCAGGTAGCGCTTTGCTAACATGGCAGCATGAGGATACTTGGCGTTTGTAATAGCTTTGGCTCGGTCTGAACTCTCTGCGAGTGGTGGAGGCTTACATGCTAGCGGGAGTTGGGTTTGCACTTCAGTCTTTTGGTACCGGTGATATTCACGTTCGGGTGATGCCTTTTCAATTGAGTGCACGTTTGATGTATTGC
This sequence comes from Gymnodraco acuticeps, assembly GCF_902827175.1. Lineage (NCBI taxonomy): Eukaryota > Metazoa > Chordata > Actinopteri > Perciformes > Bathydraconidae > Gymnodraco > Gymnodraco acuticeps. The sequence continues at coordinate 28,135 of NW_022992292.1, forward strand.
CAGCCGCGTAACCAATGTTAGTTGAACAATGCCGACAAACAGCTTTGGCTCGGCCCTCCCGTAGGGCCTGTACCGAATATTCTCAGTACGAATCCCGTTTAACCCCTAGTGAACACACAGCGAGGCTCTGACTCACCTCCTCCCTCCTCGGCTCCTGCTCCTGGAGTGACGCCTTCCTCGAGACCTGGAGCGAGACCTGGACCTGCAGGAGACCAGAGACCATCAGGACCACACACACACACACACACACATCAGGACCACATAGACACACACACACACACATCAGGACCACAGAGACACACACACACACATCAGGACCACATAGACACACACACACACATCAGGACCACATAGACACACACACACACACATCAGGACCACAGAGACACACACACACACATCAGGACCACATAGACACACACACACATCAGGACCACATAGACACACACACATCAGGACCACAGAGACACACACACACACACATCAGGACCACAGAGACACACACACACACATCAGGACCACACACACACATCAGGAACACACACACACACACACACACTACTCTCTCTTGCCCCTTTCACACCAACGCGTTTTTAGCTCCGGCTCGGAGCTGGAGCTGAAAAGTACAGTTGTTTCCTGTTCACACCGCAGCGGCGCCGCCTCTTAGCTCCGGAATCTGGTTCACTTCCAGCTCCAAAAAATTGTCGGTCTAGAGGCAAGAGCTAAGAGGCGCCATCGCTTACGTCTCTCTTACGTCGAGGCGGGGGCAGGGGCGGGATCAAGTAATGTTGTAAATGTTTGTAAAGTTCCAAGTAAAGTCGTCCCTTGTAAAGTCGTCCGATGCCTTCCATTCCGTTTCGTAAGAGGATAACCAAAGCGAACAGCGCTTCAATACAATCGGCCATTGTTGTTGTTGTCGATGTGAGGGATTTCCGCGAGGTTTGGATTTTATGAAGCAGGCACGTAAACGGTGACGTCATGACGCAGCAGCGGCAGCTCTGGGCGGTATGAACAGAGCGGGAGCAGAAAAGGGAAACCGGAGCTGAACCAGAAAATCTCCCGCTCGGAGCTAGAAAGGGAAAAGCGCTGGTATGAAAGCCGCATCTCTCACCTTTCACACACTACTCTCTCACACACCTCTCTCTGTCTCACCGTTCACACACACCTCTCTCACGGTACGTCCACGCAGCTCCGTCGCATTGAAGCTTGCCGGTAGGACCAAGCACGCAGTTTGATTGGCTAGAGCTTGTACTGGCATATGATTCGATTGGCTGGCACTCCCGTCGTCGCTTGAACAGTTGAACTTTTCTCAACTTTTGAAGCGAGCAACGGCGGCAAAGCGACCACAATGCAGTTCGGCAAAGCGTGACGTCACCCCATTCAAAGTGAATGGGAAGCGTCTCCGTTGAAGCACGCAACGCTGCCGTGTGGACGTACCGTTACCTTCACCTCACACACACCTCTCTCCCCTCACCATACACCCCTCTCACACACACTATGTTTCCAGGTGTAGTTACCTGCTCCTCCCGCTGCGGCGGCCGCGTCGTCGGCAGTCGTACGCGTAGTGGCCCTTCTCTCCACACTCGTAGCACTTGTCAGTCGGGTCGAAGGGCCGCCGGCTGGAGGAGCGGTCGTACCGTGAGCGCCGAGGACTTCCTGACGACAACTCCACCCTCACCCGACTGCCACACAGCTGCCTGACGAGCCAATCAGAACATCACATCAGGTCTACTGTCAGAGAGTCAGCATCAATCACCACATGGTCTACTGTCAGTGAGTCAGCATCAATCACCACATGGTCTACTGTCATTGTGTCAGCATCAATCACCACACGGTCTACTGTCATTGTGTCAGCATCAATCACCACACGGTCTACTGTCAGAGAGTCAGCATCAATGACCACATGGTCTACTGTCAGAGAGTCAGCATCAATCACCACATGGTCTACTGTCAGTGAGTCAGCATCAATCACCACATGGTCTACTGTCAGAGAGTCAGCATCAATCACCACATGGTCTACTGTCAGTGAGTCAGCATCAATCACCACATGGTCTACTGTCAGAGAGTCAGCATCAATCACCTCATGGTCTACTGTCAGAGAGTCAGCATCAATCACCACATGGTCTACTGTCAGTGAGTCAGCATCAATCACCACATGGTCTACTGTCAGAGAGTCAGCATCAATCACCACATGGTCTACTGTCAGTGAGTCAGTATCAATCACCACATGGTCTACTGTCAGAGAGTCAGCATCAATCACCACATGGTCTACTGTCAGAGAGTCAGCATCAATCACCACATGGTCTACTGTCAGTGTGTCAGCATCAATCACCACATGGTCTACTGTCAGTGAGTCAGTATCAATCACCACATGGTCTACTGTCAGAGAGTCAGCATCAATCACCACATGGTCTACTGTCATTGTGTCAGCATCAATCACCACATGGTCTACTGTCAGAGAGTCAGCATCAATCACCACATGGTCTACTGTCATTGTGTCAGCATCAATCACCACATCGGTCTACTGTCATTGAGTCAGCATCAATCACCACATGGTCTACTGTCACAGAGTCAGCATCAATCACCACATGGTCTACTGTCAGAGAGTCAGCATCAATCACCACATGGTCTACTGTCAGTGAGTCAGTATCAATCACCACATGGTCTACTGTCAGAGAGTCAGCATCAATCACCACATGGTCTACTGTCAGTGAGTCAGCATCAATCACCTCATGGTCTACTGTCAGTGTGTCAGCATCAATCACCACATGGTCTACTGTCAGAGAGTCAGCATCAATCACCACATGGTCTACTGTCAGAGAGTCAGCATCAATCACCACATGGTCTACTGTCATTGTGTCAGCATCAATCACCACACGGTCTACTGTCATTGAGTCAGCATCAATCACCACACGGTCTACTGTCATTGAGTCAGCATCAATCACCACATGGTCTACTGTCAGAGAGTCAGCATCAATCACCACATGGTCTACTGTCAGAGAGTCAGCATCAATCACCACATGGTCTACTGTCAGAGAGTCAGCATCAATCACCACATGGTCTACTGTCAGAGAGTCAGCATCAATCACCACATGGTCTACTGTCAGAGAGTCAGCATCAATCACCACATGGTCTACTGTCAGAGTCAGCATCAATCACCACATGCGTCTACTGTCAGAGAGTCAGCATCAATCACCACATGGTCTACTGTCAGAGAGTGCAGCATCAATCACCACATGGTCTACTGTCATTGTGTCAGCATCAATCACCACACGGTCTACTGTCATTGAGTCAGCATCAATCACCACATGGTCTACTGTCAGTGAGTCAGCATCAATCACCACATGGTCTACTGTCAGAGTCAGCATCAATCACCACATGGTCTACTGTCAGAGAGTCCGCATCAATCACCACATGGTCTACTGTCATGAGGTCAGCATCAATCACCACATGGTCCGTCACTGTCAGAGACGTCAGCATCACTTCCACCACATGGTCTACTGTCAGAGAGTCAGCATCAATCACCACATGGTCTACTGTCCAGTGAGTCTGCATCAATCACCACATGGTCTACTGTCATGTAGTCAGTATCAATCACCACATGGTCTACTGTCAGTGTGTCAGCATCAATCACCTCATGGTCTACTGTCAGTGTGTCAGCATCAATCACCACATGGTCTACTGTCAGAGAGTCAGCATCAATCACCACATGGTCTACTGTCAGAGAGTCAGCATCAATCACCACATGGTCTACTGTCATTGTGTCAGCATCAATCACCACATGGTCTACTGTCATTGTGTCAGCATCAATCACCTCATGGTCTACTGTCAGTGAGTCAGCATCAATCACCACATGGTCTACTGTCAGTGTGTCAGCATCAATCACCCACATGGTCTACGTCAGGGATGTCAGCATCAATCACCACATGGTCTACTGTCAGAGAGTCAGCATCAATCACCACATGGTCTACTGTCAGTGTGTCAGCATCAATCACCACATGGTCTACTGTCAGTGTGTCAGCATCAATCACCTCATGGTCTACTGTCAGTGAGTCAGCATCAATCACCACATGGTCTACTGTCAGTGTGTCAGCATCAATCACCACATGGTCTACTGTCAGAGAGTCAGCATCAATCACCACATGGTCTACTGTCAGAGAGTCAGCATCAATCACCACATGGTCTACTGTCAGTGTGTCAGCATCAATCACCACATGGTCTACTGTCAGTGTGTCAGCATCAATCACCTCATGGTCTACTGTCAGTGAGTCAGCATCAATCACCACATGGTCTACTGTCAGTGTGTCAGCATCAATCACCTCATGGTCT
>NW_022992293.1:0-69800 GCF_902827175.1 Gymnodraco acuticeps
CCTAACCGTGCTTATTAATCTTATTATTCTTAGTTAGTTACCTACCTATGCTAAAATATGCATTGCATTATCTTTAGCGTGAAGACTAGACACTGAGAAATATTCCTGACAACTCTAAAAAAATTGAATATAGCCAAATCACAGATTTTGAGTGTAACGGGTATCCGTGCTTACCTGATATTTTGTATAGAGCTCTGTTTTTAGTTGTCAGAAAGTATTCGAGGTGTCACCCCTGGACAGCTTCGCCGCTGGCTGCTGATGTGACTCCCTCTGAACGCCCACTCGTAAACGTCTGGGTCACCACTTGTTGGAGTTTGAGGTTTTTATAACCCACTCGGCTCCGCGTGTCGTTTTGACGAGTCCTGCTTAAAATCATACAGGAAGGAAATCAGACAGAGAACACCCAGATACCAGTTTAAACAATCTGTTTTAATTATCAAAGGTAATAATGCAATGCACTATAATACATTACAACACCATAATACAATATACTAAATCATATTGTAATGTTTTAAGAAGTAGCCGGCCACTTCTGCCCTGGTTCGCGTGCTGCGGAGATCCTTCCGGTCCTGACAGCATGTGAAGAGAGGCCGAACTCAGGAATCGACAGAATATATACCAGAAGACAGAAGGAAGGGGTGAGGTCAGCTGGTCATCTTTTCAGGTCCTCTCATTGGCAGACGCAAAATATGCTTTGTCACAGTGACCCAGCGCTGGCCAGCAGAAAACCAAACGGGCCCATTTTACAACAAAACACATCTTATCACCCAAGTCATGTGTTTCTTTATGAAAGCCATACTTGTTAGGAATAAAACAGTCATTATCCCATGACATCCTCAAAACTAGCTCACCAACAACGCCTAACTGTCTTCATACCCCCCCCAATCATCTCTGAACTTTTATTCACCCGAAGTAAGCTCACCCTTAGTCTAAAAGGACCATTGTCTCTCTTAACTGTGTGACTAAATTCTCAAGGCCTGCAGGATGCGCATAATTAACTTAGAACGAATTTAGCCACTATATCTAATGGTTAACCAAGAAAAACACTCAAAAGGGTAATCTTTTCACTCAAAACAGAACTCACAAGTAATTCTGCATTTTACCCCTCAAAAATAGCCTAAAGCACCCTTTTGATGAAAAGGGTAAAAGTGAAAGAAAAAGACTATTGCGCTAATCTACTTTAAAGAAAAAGGGAACATTGTTTCAGGAATCTATAAAAAACCTCTCTATATTTAAGAGAAAAATGTATTTTGTTCCTTCAACTAATTAATACACAGGAATGTATATACCCACACATATATTTAGGGATAACATGATGCAATACACCTCTTATATATTGGTGAGATTAAATGAATATACCAAAAATATGCTGCATCACATCTTCTGCATAATTCTCTTCATAAACTTCCGCAATTCCCCCTTTTTATCTCTTTCTCCAGAGATAAACTTTAAACAAGGCATTTTGAAACATATACCCACTGTCATTCTTTTCTACTGTGTCCGTCCCCCAAACATTGTATAAATCCATCCGAAGCTGGAATTTAGAGTACTTGAAACCTTCATGGAGACAGAACACCACTTTCCATGGCAGTGAAGGAACCATGAGGGGGCAGCTGGGTGCTAGTGCTGTCTCCTTGTGTGGTGAATCATCAGCCCCCCCCCCTCAGAGGAATACGCCAACAAGGGGCAGCTGATAGGGAGGGGGAGATGCGGCTTTCCCCTCACAGGTGGAACTGATCAGAGAAGTAGACTCCTCTGCTGCCTCGACAAGTCCCCTGTGCCGTCCTGGCTTGCCGTGTCTTTGTCCCCCCGATCCGCTGACGGCAGCTTCTGGGCTGCCTGCTAGAGAGATGTCTTCCTCCTCCTCCTCCTCCGGCCCGCTGATGGCGGCTTCCGGGTCGATGCTGGAGAGATGTCTTCCCGATTCTCCTTCTCCGGACCGCTGATGATGCCTCCCGGGTCGACTGCCTTGACGAGGGCCAGGTCTGTCCTGATGTCGTCTAGGGCCCTCGCAGGTGTTTCCCCGCCGCACACTGGCTCCCGTGGTACGAGCTGTCCCCCTTTTCTCCCAGGCAGACGGCATAAGAGGTCCGCTGGGTCACTCGGTCGGGGCCGGAGAGCCTGGGGTTGAGCCATTTTGTCCTGATGACTTTCAGCCAGACGAACACCGCTGTGTCGGCCTCGTGCTTCTCGGGTCCCCCTTTTGGCGCCAGCGACCTGTGTGGAGAAATCTGATACAACTCCCTCAAGCCTACGCTCAGCTGTTTTGACCCACTTGGAGCCTCTTGGTGGGGTGTCTTGAAACAACAGCCGTCTGTGAACAGGTTTTCTAAATTAATTGTAGACCTCCTATCTGCCAGTACAGCTTCAGAATCTTAGTACTTGGATTGTGCCAACTAAATAAGAACCCCAACATCTTTAGGTAAACTAAATAACATATTTCAATAGCTCTGAATTTCTGACAAGCATCTGTGTTTATTTTTAAATGAAATCCTTGAGATCCTATTTAAAATCCAAATATAATATGAACTGCTAATGTTTCTGGTAAAGAAACACACTAATGTTATGGATTCAAAAACAACCAAAATCATGATACTAACAAAGTGAATGATTTCCTGGTGATTCTGCTTTTACCTGTCAGTGCTTAGATATTATCACGCTGAAAAAATGAATACAGAATTCCAACAAACTGTCATCAAATGTCTTTCTATTATAAATTTAGATGAAATGTATATCCTCATAATGACCTAAACAATAAAGTCTATGGCATTTTTGGACAACCATAAAAAAGGGGTGAAAATGGAAAAAAGTATCCGAAAATAGTGCCTCATAACCCGGGTAGAGTCCCCTGACAACTCTCCTCACATTCCTCCAGAGTCGGAAAAAGTCTGAGTTAACTTTTCGGAGAACCAAAGAAAAGGGGGTGAAAATGGAAAAAAAGTATCCGAAAATAGTGTCTCTTAAGGTGGGTAGAGTCCCCTGACATCTCTCCTTACATTCCTCCAGAGTCAGAAAATTGAGAAATTGTATCCGAAAATAGTGTCTCATAATTCACTGACAACTCCCCTTGCATTCCTCCAGAGACCAGTTCAAAAACTTAAAGTTTGGTAAGAACCATGCTGGGGGGTCTCCATGCAACAATTGTATCCGAGCCAAAGCACTCATGGAGCAGATGCATTCCTCCATGATGTGAAACAGTCCTCTCAAAAACCGGTTTTCCGATTACGTGCGGATTGTAGCTTGAAAAACATGAATGAATTTTTTTGACGGAGGAGGGGAGGTCTCGATTCCCCTCTCCGTTGTAAAATGCAACGGGGGAGTACAAAAGTGTCCGGGGCTTCGGCCCGATGCGCCGAAGGGTTGAGCTTGAGCTTTTTGGATTTTTGATTATTTTAAGATATAATTGACCGTTTTCTTTACTTTTTTATGCTTTCCACGCGTGGGGGCGCATGGCAGGCCGCCTATGAACTCCCAAATTCGGCCTAGAACCTCCGGGAATTGTGGGCTAAGCTCCATAAACTGAAAAAGTCACCCAGAAATGTCACTTTTATAGCCCAAAAATATATAATACAAATACATTTAAATCGTAAAAGGTACAAGTGTGCTCCGAATTACCCTGAATTTGATTTATATAGCCCCATGATAGTGAATAAAAATAATTTTCATGGAAAAAGTGTTAAAACGCCTGATTAATATGTTTGTAATGCTGGCAGCAGGTTCACTGCTGTTAGCAGGGTCTCACACTCACAGGCACTTATGCAGAGATCCAGGGTGATGCACAAGGCTTTTATACCCAGCAATGAGTCTCTGAAAGGCAGGGAAAAGTGCTGTGAATAGAGGGAGAGAGCAGCCAGAGAGAAGCGGGCTGTGAGAGCCACAGAGCGCACCCAGAGATCTCCTTGCAGCGCATGGCTCTTGCACCCAGACTGCACACAGAGAACAGGCTGCTTCACAGCACTTTACAAGCCAGGAAAAGTGATTAAATCCTGGGTATACATGTTTTAAATAGTCTGATACCTCCAGGGCGCATCACCACATTTTACAAGCCAGGGAAGGTGCCTAAATCCTGGGTAAACATTGTTTAATTGTTTAAGTGTTTTTAAATGTGTGAAACAGTGTTTTGTCACTTTCAAAACTCTCCCGTCATTGACCGGAGAAATTGGGTCGATGTTGTATTCAATCTGACCGTTAATATTCCAGTGAGACGAAGTACGTACAATGACCGGAGTGATCCCATGTTAATTTTGTCCCAAAACCGGAGCATTCCCTCACCCCCGGTCCACGTGCCGGTGCTCTGGCTGTCGGTTCCTCCGAACTGCGGGTTCGACTCTGATGGCCGGGAGGGTGTGCTGCGTGGGGGTAACCCTGCATGTCTCTTACCTCCCGGGCTGACCGATATGAAGCGTTTCCAAGACGAACCGTCTGACTCAGGGGTCCCACCACGGGTTCCGCAACGGGGTGGAAGTTCCACCTCCCCACTTCGCCGCGGAGTGCCATGCAAACATCAGTTTCCCTAATCCTCCACTGTTGCATAGCGGCCTTAGTCAGCTGCGGCATTCAGCAATTGGCCTTGCTCCGGGCACCAGTTCCCTCGGGGACCACGGCTCGGTGGCTTCACATGATATAGGGTGGTGCCGTGAAGAAGGCCGAATATGGATGCCGATGGGCAGACGGTCTGGGTTTAGTCCGTGGGAGAGTGCTTAAGTCCAGGGGCCCGGGGACTCACGGTGTGCAAGGTTATGGAAGTGCGCATGTGAGGGAGACATGCTGGAAGTCATTAGTCCGCCCTTTGGGGGTCTTGGAGGGGCCACAGAAAGGTGATTTCCCCAGTCTCTGTCCTGGATGTGTGAAATAACCTGAGTCCCCATTTCAGGGACACATGCTGGAGGTCTGTAGTCCGTCCTTCGGGGCTCTGTGAGCCGGCAAAGAGAGGGGGTTTACCCGTCGTCTCTCCTGGAAGTGTGAAATAAACAGATTCCCCATTTCAGGGACACATGCTGGAGGTCTGTAGTCCGTCCTTTGGGGGGTCTTGGAGGGGCCACAGAGAGGTGATTTCCCCAGTCTCTGTCCTGGATGTGTGAAATAACCTGAGTCCTCATTTAAGGGACACATGCTGGAGGTCTCTCTCCCGAGAGTGGACGTCCATTTCCTCTAAATAGAGGTCAAATTAGGTCTGTCACTTTGGGTAACCGCACCACTGTCAGACGTCTCCCGAGAGTGGACGTCCATTGTCTCTAAATTGGGGAATCATTCATTTTAGGGTGAAGACTTGGTTAGGTTTAGGGTTAGGGTTAGGCATGTGTTGGTTATGGTTTAGGTTAGGATAAGTCTCCAGGAAATGCATGTAAGTCAATGTAATGTCCCCTGAAGTGATGTATACATGGTATATAGTGTGTGTGTGTGTGTGTGTGTGTGTGTGTGTGTGTGTGTGTGTGTGTGTGTGTGTGTGTGTGTGTGTGTGTGTGTGTGTGGTGTGTGTGTGTGTGTGTGTGTGTGTGTGTGTGTGTGTGTGTGTGTAGCCCTGTGGTTTGCAGTGTATTCTCTGTGTATGTACTCTCTGTACAGCTTCATGCCGGTGGGTGGTGAAGATGACGAATGCCACGGCGGTGAATCTGTCTCTGCTCACCGCCGACCTGTTCAGCCTCTTCTGTGGACTCTTCCTCTTCCACTACAGCGTGAGGCACTTTGATAACCAGTCAGGGAGACTTTAGCTGTTTCAAATGTGTATTCAAGCTGATATGCATCAGGCTGTTGTTTTACATTAACACGACTTATCCTTATTTTATGCAAAAGGAAGAGAACAGCTGGAAATTAGCCATCGACTGTTTTTGTTAGGAGGCTGTGGTTTAGTGCTAAACTAAACTTGTGTATATTCCCATTTGTATTCCACTTTTCCTTCCATGTATGTCAGGGAGACTTTAGCTGTTTTAAAATGTGCTTTTAAGGTGATATGTATCAGGCTTTTGTCTTACATCAACATGACTTTCCCTTTTTTAATATTATGCAAAAGGAAATGAAAGCTGCCTCATCGACTGTTTTTGTTAGGATGCTAAATGCTAGTGGTGCTAAACTAAACTTGTTTGTTTTTGATTGATTCCCATGTGTTTTCCTCTTGTCCTTCCTTGTATGGACTATGTATAAACAGCTGAAGGTGGTAGAAAGAGTGTGAATAAGTCTATCTAATTACATTTCCGTCAACTTGCTCGTACGTGTCAACCTACCTGATTCTGATTCTTTTAAAACGCAGTTAGATAAAACATGTAACGTGTAAACATGGCGTCTCTCAGTAACATCTCTTCCTCTCTCAGTTCTTCACTCTCTACATCATCTCCTTCGTGGTCATCATGGTGGGCTTCGTCATGTTTAACGCCGTCCCGACATACACAGCTCTGCCGGGGTCCGGGTCCAACGAGGAGAACCCCCCCGAGGAGGAGGAGAGCTCCTCAGATCGGCTGCTTTCTGCAGGACCAGAGGCTCAGAGAGAGCCAGAGAGAAGAGACACTAAGAGGGGCGAGACCCAGAGACCCTCAGAGACCCCCACCCTGGAGACGCTCTGTGAGTGAGGGAGGAAGAGGAGGAGGTGAAACCTGAGAGACTGCATTAGGTGTGTTCATACAGCAGGTCTCTGTGAAGAGGACTGCCTGCTCTCACCCTGTTACAAAGGGACTCCAAAGACAGAAAATTCACTCTATTTTACCCAGAGACCCTCAGAGACCCCCACCCTGCAGACGCTCGGTGAGTGAGAGAGGAAGACGAGGAAGACGAGGAGGAGGAAGAGGTGGTAGTACCAGAGAGACAGCTGCAGTTCGTGTTCATACAGCTGCTCCCACCCTGTTACTAAGGGACTCCAAAGACAGAAAAGTCATTATTTTTATATCGAAAGAAGATGCTTCTATCGCCGCATTATTTTCATTCCTAACTCCGGGTTTCCTCCCGTCAGACAGAAAGTGAATTTGTGCATTTTGAATATCACAGAAAACGACATCTCAACGGTTGCATCGGCACATTCATTATCCCTCATTTTAAACAATAACTTTTAAATTTAGTACATAGTACCAAGGGACATGCATGATGACATGTTGTGGACCGTCAGATAGAATGTTTACTCTTGTATTTTTATATTCGAGGAATATTGTTTTGGAACATTTCCCATCCCTTTTTTAGATTTCATTATGCTTGTTTTTTTAGATATGTCAACATTTTGCATAGCGGTTTTAGTTGTTGATATTTATTTGTTAACATTCCCCAGAAGTGCATGTTTTCCCCTTCATACAGAACGTTTGATTTATTTTCCTTGCCTTTTTTAATTTGACATAAAAAAAAATGTCGGCGTCTTAACGGTTGCATTGTCCGTTCCCTCTTTGCTAGGGGTAAGAAAGGGAAACGACACGACCAGTTTGTAATTAGTATTGGTTACCTGTGGGTTTATTTATGACGGCAACTGAACAAAACAATGATAAACACACGAACAGCCTGGACCAACAACGGACCAAACTGTTACGGGTTAACAACACAGGACTCCAAAAGAGAGTTGCACAGTAGGCTACAAAAGAAAGAACGTACCTCACTTCTAAAGTGGAACAAAACACTAAACAAAAGGTGACTGTGTGGAAACACAGCTGTTGCTGATCAACCGGTGCTAATCACCGGGGTCTAAGCAATATACACAAATGCTGATCTACAGGCGCTAAGCTAACCTGGGTCTAAGCTGTTTCACAATGTCACTAATCTAAATGCGGGTCTACAGGAGCTAAGCAACCTGGATCTACGCAACACACACATACAAACCCTACTCTAAACACAGAATACCACGACACACTGCTAACCAGTGAGATCGCACAAAACCCTACAGAATATACTGCTAAGCAGTCTAACAGAATCACAGGATGAAGGCTTTGTCACAAGTAGAGGGTTGAGGCATCTGTCACAAAATACAGGGCCTCCAGACGGATGTTCGTGCCCAGCCTTTATCCTCCTCCCCCGGATGACGTGGCAGCAGCGGGCAGGGCTTGAGTGACGTCTGTCCAATCCCCGCGAATGTTGCGAGGTCGGGACGGCCACTGACAGCATCGGAAGGCACAGCTCATTTGCATACACACAACGTTAAAGGCACAAGGTAGCAGCGGCTGTAACACATATGTTAGATATTTCTTTACCAACATTGATCCAAAGTCCATGTCTTCTTCTCTCTGACACAAAGTCCACTGGTTTTTGTTATTATGCATTTTTCATATCTAAGGAAAACGAAAATGATGTTACAGGACGTGGACGTGTCAAACACTGCACTTCTATTTATTGTGCCAAAACTGATGTGTTCCTTTCTCCTTTTTTAAATTAATATATTTGGTATTTTACAAAATGCATCATCTGTTTTAACTCCTCTCTGAAGAACCAGCACCTTACCGTGGTAGAGAGGTTTGTGTGCCCTGATGAACCTGGGGCTGTGTTGTCTGGAACCTTGTGTTCCTGGTAGGGTCTCCCATGGCAAATTGGTCTCAGGCAAGGGGCCAGACTAAGATTGGTTCAAAATACCTCATAAAAGACGATACAAGAAGTGAGGATACCCGGCCCGGAGGAAGCCCGGGGTCCCCTTCTGGAGCCAGGCCCAGAAGGAGGACTCGTCGGCGAGCGTCTGGTGGCCGGACTTGCCACGGAGCCCGGCCGGGCCCAGCCCGAAAAGGCAACGTGGGCAACACCTCCGCTTCTCCGTCCCGCGGGCCCACCACCTACGGGAAACAGCGATGGGGTCGGGTGCACTGCCAGAAGGGTGGCAGTGAAAGCGGAGGGTCTCGACGGATCAGACCCGGGCGACAGAAGCTGGCTTTGGGGACGTGGAACGTCACCTCTCTGGGGGGGAAGGAGCCGGAGCTTGTGCGGGAGGTGGAGCGTTACCAGTTGGATCTGGTTGGGCTTACCTCTACGCACAGCGTCGGCTCTGGAAACCTTACTTCTGGATAGGGGTTGACTCTATTCTTCTCCGGAGTTGCTCAAGGTGTAAGGCGCCGGGCGGGTGTGGGGATACTCACAAGTCCCCGGTTAGGTGCTTCGTTGTTGGAGTTTACCCCAGTGGACGAGAGGGTCGCCTCCCTACGGCCTGCGGGTTATGGGGGGGGAAAACTCTGACTGTTGTGTGTGCTTATGCACCCAACAGCAGTTCAGAGTATACGGCCTTCTTGGAGACCCTGGAAGAGTCCTGTATGGGTTCTCTTTAAATCTGGCTGGGAGACTTCAACGCACATGTGGGCAATGATGGAGACACTTGGAGGGGCGTGATTGGGAGGAACGGCCCCCCTGATCTGAACCGGAGTGGTGGTTTTGTTACTGGACTTCTGTGCTAGTCATGGATTGGCCATAACAACACCATGTTCGAACATAAGGATGCTCATAAGTGTACGTGGTACCAGAGCACCCTAGGCAGAAGGTCCATGATCGATGTCGTTATCGTATCATCGGACCTGAGGCCGTATGTTTTGGACACTCGGGTAAAGAGAGGGGCGGAGTTGTCAATTGATCACCATCTGGTGGTGAGTTGGGTCGAGTGGCGGGGGAAGCCTCTGGATAGACCTGGTAAGCCCAAACGTGTAGTTCGGGTGAACTGGGAACGTCTGGAGGAGGCCCAAGTTCAGGAGGCCTTCAACTCACACCTCCGGCGGAGCTTTTCGGGCATTCCTGTGGAGGTTGGGGACATTGAACCAGAGTGGTCGGTGTTCAAAGCCTCTATTGCCGAAGCCGCGGCGGGGAGCTGTGGTCTCAAGGTCCTAGGTGTCTCAAGGGGCGGTAACCCTCGAACCTCCTGGTGGACACCGGTGGTCAGGAAAGCCGTCCGACTGAAGAAGGAGGCCTTCCCGAGGCAGTTGCAAGGTACCGACAGGCCCGAAGGGCAGCAGCCTTATCCGTGGCCGAGGCAAAGCAGCGGGTGTGGGAGAAGTTCGGAGAAGACATGGAGAAGGACTTTCGGGCGGCACCAAAGTTGTTCTGGAAAACTGTCCGACACCTCAGGAGGGGGAAGCAGGGAACCATTCAAGCTGTGTACAGTAAGGATGGGACGTTGTTGACCTCAACTGATGGAGTGTTAGGGCGTTGGAAGGAACACTTTGAGGAACTCCTGAACCCGACAACTCCGCCCTCTATGTTAGAGGCAGAGCTGGAGTATGACGGGGGATCAACAACAATCTCCCGGGGGGAGGTCACTGAGGTCGTCAAACAACTCCACAGTGGCAAAGCCCCGGGGGTGGATGAGATCCGCCCGGAAATGCTGAAGGCTCTGGGTGTTGAGGGACTGTCATGGTTGACACGTCTCATCAACGTTGCGGGGAAGTCGGAAACAGTACCGAAGGAGTGGCAGACCGGGGTGGTGGTTCCCCTTTTTAAAAAGGGGGATCAGAGGGTGTGTGCCAATTACAGAGGCATCACACTACTCAGCCTCCCCGGGAAAGTTTACTCTAAGGTACTCGAAAGGAGGGTCAGGCCGATTGTCGAACCTCAGATTGAGGAGGAACAATGCGGATTCCGTCCTGGTCGTGGAACGACGGATCAGCTTTTTACTCTCGCAAGGATCCTGGAGAGGGCCTGGGAGTACGCTTATCCGGTCTACATGTGTTTTGTAGACTTGGAGAAGGCGTATGACCGAGTTCCCAGGGAGTTACTGTGGGAGGTGCTGCGGGAGTATGGGGTGAGGGGGTCTCTACTCAGGGCCATCCAATCTCTGTACTCCCAAAGCAAGAGCTGTGTCCGGGTCCTCTGCAGTAAGTCGGACCCATTTCCGGTGAGGGTTGGCCTCCGCCAGGGCTGCGCTTTGTCACCAATCCTGTTTGTAATATACATGGATCGGATTTCGAGGCGTAGTCATGGGGGAGGGGCTCTGCAGTTCGGTGGACTAAGGATTGCACCACTGCTTTTTGCAGATGATGTGGTTCTAATGGCTTCATCGGTCTGCGACCTTCAGCACTCACTGGATCAGTTCGCAACCGAGTGTGAAGCGGCTGGGATGAGGATCAGCACCTCCAAATCTGAGACCATGGTTCTCAGCAGGAAACCGATGGACTGTCCACTCCAAGTAGGGAATGAGTCCTTACCCCAAGTGAAGGAGTTCAAGTATCTCGGGGTCTTGTTCTCGAGTGAGGGAACAATGGAGAGTGAGATGGGCCGGAGAATCGGAGCAGCGGGAGCGGTACTGCAGTCGCTTTACCGCACCGTTGTGACGAAAAGGGAGCTGAGCCAGAAGGCAAAGCTCTCTGTCTACCGGGCCATTTTTGTTCCTACCCTCACCTATGGTCATGAAGGATGGGTCATGACCGAAAGAACGAGATGGGTTTTCTCCGCAGGGTGGCTGGTGTCTCCCTTAGGGATAAGGTGAGAAGTTCGGTCATCAGGGAGGGACTCGGAGTTGAGCCGCTCCTCCTTCGCGTTGAAAGGAGCCAGTTGAGGTGGTTCGGGCACCTAGTTAGGATGCCACCTGGGCGCCTCCCTAGGGAGGTGTTCCAGGCACGTCCAGCTGGGAAGAGACCAAGGGGTAGACCTAGGACCAGGTGGAGGGATTATATCTCTTCGCTGGCCTGGGAGCGCCTTGGGATCCCCCAGTCAGAGCTGGTTGATGTCGCCAGGGAAAATAAAGTTTGGGGCTCTCTGCTGGAACTGCTACCCCCGCGACCCGACCACGGATAAGCGGGAGAAGATGGATGGATGGATGGAAGTTTCACTTTATATTTTACAAAATGCATCATCTGTTTTAACTCCGTCTTTGTTTTGAATTTGATCACTAAGCTGGATTTGAATGTTAGTTGTCTACACTGCTGTTACAACTGTAATATATGCTGTAAACCACAGGGCTCTATGAAAAGCACAGAGAACTTTTTTACTATTAAAGGACATTTTTATATTCTCTTGGCTCTGCATTATTTTTCCAATTATTTGATTGTGTCTGTTTGGTTGTTCTGTGGACGTTGTGCGTGTTTTAATCCACGAATGAACGGGACACACACTTTAACCTGGGTGCATGGACACTCAAGACAAACACACACACAGATTTTCATCGACTAAATTAGATTCAATAAAGTGTTTTTGTATTTTAAAGGTTGAACAAAGATCCTCCTTTAATGACATTTGGACAATATACATGTATCTTAACTTTGTTTCCCCCAAAAAGTCATTTTTGCCCGGAAGTGACGCATGTGTTACTCATCTATTGATTGATTTATTTGATGCTGTGGCCCTGTCTCAGGTCGACTATTTTCATTTCCTCGCTCCTCGGTCTCACCGGAAGTTGATTTGTCTGCGCCATCTTGAGTACCGTCCCATGGCTCTTATTTCTGCCTGAGGATCGAGGAGCGAGGAGCGAGGAGCGATAATGGAGGAGCTATAACCGAGGAACCACCAGACCATCCTTCGATGAAATCCTCAGACACTCGCCCCGCCCCCTTACTGTGTATCGCTCACTGATTGGACGATGCAGTGCATGCACTGATCTGATGCTTCTTGACATGAGAGCAGAGTGAAGAAAATACATGAACCTCACGGGAGTCACACCTCAGTTTATACCGTGTTTTGTTTCAATTCATGTTTCATTTAGTTACAAATATGTGATATATCTGAACAACAAAGTGGTCAAAAATCATTTTATTTATTTTTTGGAAACATTTTCATGATCGCTTTTTTCGTTTTACATTTTCATTTATTGTCATTTCCATTCAGTCATTAAGTGATATTCAAATGTTAATTTGCTACATATCCACACAAACACACAAAGTGTGCAATCCAATGAATGTTAATCTAACTGAGTTTTGATAGATAACATATTTCTTTTTCTTTTCTCAATTATGTTATTTCTATTGTGCACTCTAATCAATATTAATCAAACTAATGTTCGTTTATACATTTTAAGAATGGCGTTTATCTTTTTTGAGAATTAGTTCTTATTTTATTTTATTTATTGGGGTCTGCAACAGATGATACAAATGTTTGTGTCAGTAAATGTGTACTAACAGAGGCGGGGGGGTGTGTGAAAACAACGGGGACAGAGCTGCTGTCAGACGATCAGCTGTGTAGCGTCATCACAAACGGACGTCGCTTCACGTGACGCTCCGGAGGAAAGGACGTCCCATTGCTCTTAAAACTAATTTCCCTGCTTCTCGTGGTTTCCTTGCATCTCTCCATGCTTCCCTGGTGGGAGGGATTAGTCACAGGGAAACGACGGAAGTGAGGGACGCAAGGATTTCATTTAACCGACCTGAGACGGGACCTGTCACTACGGTCACTACCCGATCCGTCCCCCTGCCCGATCGGTACTGCGCATGTGCGAGATGGTCCGCCATATTGGACAACTCCGGACGGCAACCCAAGATGGACACTTGATACAGTGGCTTTTAGCAAAGCTCAAAAATAAAACGAGAGAGAGATGAGTTATTGTTATTACAACGTGACTTCACTATTATTTAACAACTCTTTTTATTGGGTTCTTTTATTTGGGGTTAAGTACATTGTCAGAATAAGTGAGAAATAAATGTTATCAAGTGGATCGCTCAAGCCAGCCGTGTCCTATCTAGTTAGGTGCGCGTTCACATGAAAGGGGTGGTGTTTGGAGCATTCGACCAATCACAGACATGGAGAAGCATACTGACAGCGCAGCGTCATACTTCCTGAATGAAAAGTCAACTATAATATTAGACATATGAAGAAGTTAAACTTTAAACATCCATGACTTAAACACTTTATCCAGGATCAAAGCCACATAGCTGCACCTGCAAGGTGAATACAGCTGGTAACAGAAAAAGCGTTTGAATGCGTACATTAACAGGTTTATGATATCACTGCCCCGTCTAAGACACGATCTGACTTTCATTACATTTGTCTCGAGTGTTTCCTCAACTTAATGTGTTGCTTAAAATAATACTTCTGCATAGAGTATGTGACACTGTGAGTGTTGCACGGCCAGATACGGCTCAGCTGACTCAGATAAAGAAATATATGATACATTATGAAGTGATATGCCGCGGACTGTACTTAATGTTACTCTGATCCGGTTACTTATGTTGTGGCAGATATTTAAGTAAGCTTTCTTAACGCTAATGTTATAATAGTCACATTGCTCTGAAGATGGGAGGTGATATTCTATTAATTTTCACGTTCACACAGTCGGTGATTTTTGCCGGCCGTCTTTCCTGCAACGGCAGCTTTTCTGTATTTCCTTTCTCCTGTAATATGACTTGCTCACTTTAAACTCCGCACACTGAGCTCTGATTGGTCAGCACAGCAGGCAGTGCTTTCACTGAGTTGAGCTCTTAGCCTGCAACCTAACCTGCTCCGGAGCAGGTTAGCCGCTAAGCATAAGTTACCATGGAGATCTAGCCTGTTAAAAAGAGAACCAGCTTCGTAGGACCGGAAAGCCGGAGTCTTCCCTGAATTTAGCCGGCTAAGTGAAAATCCTGCTTCGTAGTATACCCCTGATCATGATTAGACACATAATAGAGATTATAGCCAATAGAGGCGAAGCCCCTCCCCTTCCGGGGGAGCTCTATGGAGAGGCGAAGTCCCTCCCCTTCCGAAAGCCTCCATGGGACCCCGGAAGCGGGAAATTATACATTGAAGTCAATGGAGAGAGAAAGGTTATCTTTTGATCCCGTTTGAATTGTGCCACGAATGACACATATGATGTTTGTCAATTTAAAAGAACATTTTACGAGTCAAAAAAATAAAAATGTGTCGTAAAACTGTGAAGTTACACATTTTTTTGTGTGAAACCGCTCAGTGAACTACAGGTCTCTGGTCTCGCACAATACGCGTCACCAACATAAAGATGGCCGTCACGTTAGCACATTTCACCACATTCTTTCAGAATGAGAATAACATTATTTTACGAGGTGAAAATCACTACAAGTCTGGGCACGTTGAGAGCCAGCATGCGGGACCGGCTTTACAAGGTTTCGGTGAGTAATATGAGTGCAATGTTTAACGTTAATGTCAGCTAGCTAACATTAGCTAACAAGGTACACTAACGTGTTTTGTTTTAGCAACTAGTTTTCTCCTTAAGAACTTCGTGGTCTCTGTGTATGCTGTGGATAACATTAGTGTTCACAAGAACAAGGTACACTCCCGTGTTTTGTTTTAGTTGCTCTTCAGATTGAAGCGGCCAGTTTTATATCGACTATACTGTATGTGTGATCTCCTTTTTCTCGTTGTGTCATTTGAGTTTATTTGCTGTGTGTAGATTCAAGGATTTTGGTTATCTAGGCACAGCTGTGTGTGACTCCCTCTGGTATACCGGTATGTGTTTTCCTAATGTAGAGAGCATTGATTAATTAATAAACTACACACTGAGTCTAGATCCTGACGAAATCCTTTTTTATTGTTGATCAAATGTTTTTCAAAAATGTATTCATACACATTTAGAAAAATACAATGTACAATCACAACCAATACACAAATTACAAAAAATACAGAAAAAACAAACAATAACAACAGACAAGAGTTCAAAACTATGGAAAAATAAACCCTCCCACCCCCAGATCCGGACCATCCTTGTATTATTGCTCATTCAATCTATTATAACATGCTAACAAATGGTACTTACTTTATTTTTACAGATCTGCATGGGAGACGATGGCGCGATGCAGAGCGCTGTCTGTGATTGTGCACAGGGGATGTACAAATGCAGCCACGCTGCAGCATTGGCAATATTTGTCATGTGGCAGATCAGCTCCACAGATGTTGAGTGCCAGTGGAGGAAGCCTGGCACTTAAAAAGTAGTCCAGCCGGTGTCTCAACTTTACCAACAGCGAGAGGAGACATACAACCCACTGGCCAGAGACATCGCCAACTGTCAACTGGGGGGTTGTAAACGAAGCCGAAGGGGTGAAGGCTTTTGTGGAGGCTTTTGTGGAGGCCTATCAAGTGACAGTGTTCGAATCGAGTCTGGTCTCTTTGTGAGTGAGTCGGGTGTTTTGGGAGCATCACCCGATGGACTTGTGCAGCCATCTGCCCTGCTGGAGGTGAAGTGTCCACACAGCCAGAGGAACATGACCATCGCGGAGGCAGTCCAGTTACCATCCTTCTGTCTCCGTGCGGAGGGTGGGTCATATATTCTCAAGGAGAATCACCCATACTGGCACCAGGTCCAAGGGCAGCTGCATATCACAGACCGGAGTCTCTGCTACTTTGTTGTGTGGACCACGAAGGAGGCGATCATCATCCCCATCCCCAAAGACCCCCCCATGGCATGGAAATCTCCTCCTCCTGGAACAATTCTACACCCAGCATATGCTCCCTGTGTTGGCCAGTAGAGAGGAGGACATTTCAATAAACATACTCTTAACACCCTCGGACTCTGCATTGTGTTTCGTATGTGTGATGGGGTGTTATGCAGAGGGGAGGAAAACAGGACACAGCAGATTGGGATTGTGGTGGAGATGCTGAGCAGTTATTTAATTGTTGCATGTAATTATTATTATACTGCGTGCTTCTGAGTTATTCCATCTTTTGCTGTAACATGGATCTGTATGTAACTCTATATTTACTTGTTATCTAACACACTTCCTTCTACATCATACACCATCATTATACATGATGGTGTATATAGGATATATATATTTGTATACATATCTATAAATTGTATAATTTTATTTAAACGTCTTTTTGATCTCTCAAACTGAGTAAGATTGACAATAAAGTTGACTTTGAAAAATATATATATTCTTTATGAAAATAGTTGACTGTTGTCAAATGAATCCAAATGAAACGTTGGATTGAACTACAACTACGCCTTTAAATCTCTACGGACTGTTTTTCAGTGGGATGGCAAGTTCCTATCTTTAAACATTTATTAGTTTTTTCTCAGAACAGATTTGATTTTCTGAAGTTAATTTAACTTTGCCGACCATGTAAGGTCATCATTAAAAGGTACAATCAATTTGTTTATGGTTGACTAAAATAATGAAAAACATTCATTTGGATAATTTACTGACAGAATAAGAAACTCAATGATGCTCTACTCACCTGTTCCTTTTTTATAAAGTGAAACAGTTGAAACGATAGATTTTAGTCAACTTAAAAACAACCTTCTCCAAAAGCTATCAAGGAATATACCGAATACTTGTTTTAGAACTTTATTACATATTTGTATATAAATAGTTTGAATGATCCATAATTGACAGAAGCTTGTGTTTACACTGACCTGTTACTCATATATTAATGTCTTTGTAACTTCAGTAAACCACTACCTCACTCATTTCTTTCATTCATCACGGTTCAGTAAACTAAGTGATACATGAACCAGTTTAATCATTATAATAACGTAGGATTGCAACTCTTTGAAAATGTAGGTCGCTCTTAAAAGAGCCGTTGTGTTTGGGTGTGCTGGTCTCAGGTCAGTCTAAGCCCTCTCTCCGCGGATGCGGCGGGCCAGCTGGATGTCCTTGGGCATGATGGTGACCCTCTTTGCTTGGTTCATCTTACTGGGGGACAGCTACATGGATGTCGGTGCAGTCCACAATCATTGCGCAGTTGAAGGCAGAATGAATTTATTATTGACTCAGAATGAAGCACAACTTCATGTCATACAATACAATGACTTTATTTGTAATTGTGTAAAAAAATATGAGCATTGATTAGTAAGCAGGACCTGCAGGAACAGAGAACAGTGATGGATGGAGCTGGGAAGAGAGAAGAATAAAGAAAACAGATCAACTTTAATATCAGATATTAAAAATTCAATTTCAAAACAAGTTGCCGCTCCTACAGTTTTCTAGTATGTAAAGATGATTTCACATGACCTATGCAAAATATCACACTCAATACATGTGTGTCTCTGGGGGGTGCATTGTGCCTTTGATGTATATAAATAATATACCATAACCAAATACTATTACGTACAGTGGAAATCAGGTTGCCAGAGCAGGTCAGTGTGCATGTTCCTCAACGTCTCAGCAGTTACAGGTGAGGTAAAGAAAATAAAAGAGAAAAAGGTCAGTAACAACACTTTAAAGTAACAACACTTTGAATAATTATCTCTTCTAACAATTTTCTCTCAATAAGCACACAACGACTGTCTTTCCAACAAACAGATTGTCATCACAATGAAACACGTTCAGAAGAATGTCATGCAAAGCTCCCTGCCTGCCTTCTACTCTCCCTGAACTGCTTCCTTAGCACCCGGTGGAGGGCGCAGTAGGCTACTCTTCAAATGTTTCACGAAATACTTACCATCATGTTTGGTTACTGTTTAACATTTTGGTTTACTTCATGTAATAAAATAATAACTTCATGGTAAGGCTACTAAAAATGACAAGGCTAAGTAATGTAATGCTAACTAACGTGCTCGCTACTCGTCGCTACTAGCTAGGTAGCTAACTTGACTATGCACATGAACATGCACAACATGTATATTACCTATGATATTACCTGATATGTCTGATCCAGCGACTCCTGGTCCTTTCATCAGACGGGAATCGATAGAAGGAGCAAGTGGTATGATCACTTTTATGACTACAACCTGGTACAAAGCACACAGGCATCTTGTAAAAGTGAATTTATTTTTAGCGATCTATAATTTATTGGAGGGAATAAATCAGTTATGAGATCTTCTTCTTCTTCGCTTTAATTACGAGTCTTATTATAAATCACCGAGCATGCCTGTGACATCACTTACGCGACCCAGAATGGGATTTGGCATTTGTAGTCTTTGTAGTAGCGTATTTTTCATAGTCTTATATTTCAGCAGTTTTACGACAAAATGTGACTTTTTTGACGTGGAAATGATTGTTTAAGATTGACAAACATCATATGTGTAGTTCGTGGCACAATTCAAACGGGATCAAAAGATATGTGTTCTCTCTCCATTGAATTCAATGTACATTTTTCGCTTCCGGGGTCCCATGGTCCGGAAGTAGATGGGCGTGACTTCGCCTCTCCATGGGACCTTATTTCGGAAAAAGTATGTATTGAAGTCAATGGAGAGAGAAAGATTATCTTTCGATCCCGTTTGAATTGTGCCACGAATTACACACATGATGTTTTTCAATTTAAAAGATAATGTTGCAAGTCAAAAAAATAAAACTGTGAAGTAACACTTTTTTTTGTGTGAAACCGCTCAATGAACTACATCTCCCGTCTCACTCCACACACCAAGACGGCCGTCACGTTGGAACATTTCACTTCTTTCTTTCAGAATGAGGTGGAAAGTATTAAAAGAGGTGAAAATCACTCCAAGTCTGGGCGCGTTGAGAGCTGTGCATACACACAAGGGGAGTTAGTCGGTTCCGTGAGAGCCAGCATGCGGGACCGGGACTCTGGGATTTGTAGTCTTTCTAGTTGCATATTTTTCATAGTCTTATATTTCAACAGTTTTAAGACAAACTGTGACTTTTTTGACATGGAAATTATTTTTTAAGATTGACAAACATCATATGTGTAATTCGTGGCACAATTCAAACGGGATCGAGAGATAATCTTTCTCTCTCCATTGACTTCAATGCATACTTTTTCTGAAATAAGGTCCCATGGGGCGGAAATAGATGGGCGGGACTTCGCCTCTATTGGTCTACATTTTTCATCTGTCTTCCGGTGTGTAAAAATAAAGACTGCTTCCGGAGGCGGGAACTGTGGCTATAAAGGTTTTATACTCAAATTGAAGCAAAATATGTATTGGTATTAAATATTGTGTTTCCCCTTTCCCCCCACAATAGATGTTGGCCAATACTCTGGAGCCTCACAGGGCAGAGAGCAGCCCTGTGAGCTGAGATCCAGGCTGGAACAGGAAATACTAGAACCGTTGCCCAAAAAACCTAAAGAAGAGCCAATTGAATATGACATAAGTCAGGTATCAGAACAACAAGAAGGACTGGGGGAAGTGGATAACTGTATAAGCACAGATTGTGTAAAAAATGAAACAGAAGAAGAAGACGTAAGCATGCCCTGTATCACTCATCCAATCGACAGAAAGGTGATTGAGTTCAGACCGGACTCATCAGGCGCTCTCGAGCCTGGACAGGAGAACTGCTCCCCGTCGGTCTCAGGTGCGATCACAGATAACCTACAGTCTCCGAAGCCTGATAAGGATGTGTGTGTACAAAACACAACAAACTCTTACTGATATGTGATGGGTCCAGGCTCAAGGGCGTATGGCACTCTCAACTCTTTCCAGGACATGCCGGGGCCCTGCCTGCCAGTAGCTTTGCCGATATCTGTGTTGATAGGTAATAGATTAAGAGCGGTGAATCATAGAAACAGGAAGCGCTCAAACGTTTGTGTGAATGTATCTAATTTAGCAGTGATTCCATGTCAGCCACAGCTTGTTACAAAAAACATGACTGATAGTGTGTTTAACAAACTTAAACTAGCTTTATTAAATGCCAGGTCTTTGGCAGGAAAAACATTTTTAATCAATGATTTTATCACTGAGCAAAATCTCGATTTTATGTTTTTAACAGAAACTTGGATTGAACAAAATAACAGTGCAGCTGTTCTTATCGAATCAACCCCTCCCAACTTTAGTTTTATGAGTCAGGAAAGAATGCATAAGAAAGGGGGTGGAGTTGCTATTCTGTTCAATGATTCCCTTCAATGCAGGAAGACATCGTATGGAAACTTTGATTCTTTTGAATATGTGGCCCTTCAGCTGAAATGCTCCTCTCGAGCTCTGTTCCTAAATATCTATAGACCACCCAAATACTGTGCAAGCTTTTTTGATGACTTTACTGAACTGCTGTCTATAGTGTGTATTGACTTTGACCGTCTAGTCATTGTTGGTGATTTTAACATCCATGTTGACAACCCCCAGGACAGAGGGGCTAAAGAACTGTTTTGTGTTCTTGATAGCTATGGACTGACTCAGCATGTGACGGAGCCCACGCACAATAAGGGGCACACTCTGGACTTAATTATCTCAAAGGGTGTGAATATCTCTAAGGTTCTGGTGACTGATGTTGCACTCTCTGACCATTCCTGTGTTTTCTTTGAGAGCTCTATTTCTGTTCACAAAAATGTTCAAAAAGAGGTAACCACAAAGCGATATTTAACTGAAAATACTAGGGAAATGTTTACTCAGAATTTCTCTTCCACACTTGCCCCTGCCAACATCTCAGTAAATGAGCTAGTAGATCATTTTAATTCAAAAATTAAAAATGTTATAGATGCCATTGCTCCAACTAAGGTAAAGGAAGTGTCTGGCAAGAAAATATCTCCATGGAGAAAGGCCATGACCGTGAAAACAGAAAAAAGAGAATGTCGAAAAGCTGAACGCAGGTGGCGAAAAACAAATCTCCAGGTTCACTCTGAAATCTATAAAGAGAGACTTGGCCTTTATAATTTGGAATTGAAAAACGCACGACAATCGTTCTTCTCTGACATCATTACCAAAAACAAAAACAACGCACGTGCCTTGTTTGCTACCGTCGACAGACTAACTAACCCCCCAGTGTCAGTAGCCTCTGAATTTCTATCCACCAGGGCGTGCAATGATTTTGCCTTCTTCACTGACAACATTCAGAAAATCAGACAAGCAGTCAGTGCCTCTGCATCAGGAACAGCAAATGTGTTGTCTCTGTGTCCACTTAACATCAATTCAGACATCATGACACAATTCCATCAGATTAATGATAAAAACCTAGAGGACATTATACAACTTCTGAAATCCTCCTCCTGCTGCCTTGATATTATTCCAACAGGGTTTTTCAAAGATGTTTTGCCTTGCATGGCCTCAGATCTACTTCATATAGTAAACAAATCTCTTCACTCAGGTATTTTTCCACAGGCCCTGAAAACTGCAGTCATTAAACCGCTCTTAAAAAAGAATAATCTAGATGCTTAAGTAATGAACAATTACAGGCCCATATCAAACCTCCCATTTCTAGGTAAAATCATTGAAAAAGTTGTTTTTCAACAGTTGAGTAATTTCTTGCATTTAAATGACTGTTTTGATGTGTTCCAGTCAGGCTTTCGTCCAAACCACAGCACTGAGACTGCTCTTGTAAAGGTCTTTAATGACATCCACTTAAACACAGACAGTGGCAGAACTTCAGTGTTAGTATTATTAGATCTCAGTGCTGCGTTTGACACTGTTGACCACAGCATATTACTAGACCGACTGGAGAACTGGGTGGGACTTTCGGAAACAGTTCTGAATTGGTTTGAATCCTACTTAAAGGACAGAAACAACTGTGTTTCTATAGGTAAATACACATCTGAGTTGACAAATATGACATGTGGGGTTCCTCAAGGCTCCATCTTGGGGCCTCTTCTCTTTAACATCTACATGCTACCACTGGCTCAGATAATGAAGAACAACAAAATAAGTTACCATAGCTATGCAGATGACACACAAATTTACGTAACAATTTCACCAGGAGACTATGCTCCAATTCAAACACTGAGTAAGTGCATTGAACAAATCAATGACTGGATGTGTCAGAACTTTCTCCAATTAAACAAAGATAAAACTGAGGTAATGGTTTTTGGAGCCAAGGCAGAACGTATAAAAGTTAGCGCTGAGCTTCAGTGTGCAATGTTCAAAACCACAGATAAAGCCAGAAATCTAGGTGTAGTCATGGACTCTGACCTGAGTTTCAACAGTCACATTAAAACTGTTACTAAATCAGTCTACTATCACCTAAAGAATATATCTAGGATTAAAAGACTAATGTCACAGCAGGATTTGGAAAAACTTGTCCATGCTTTTATCTTCAGTAGACTCGACTACTGCAATGGTGTCTTCACAGGTCTCACTAAAAAATCTATTAGGAAGCTGCAGCTAATTCAGAACGCTACTGCTCGAGTCCTCACTAACACTAAGAAAGTGGATCACATCACTCCAGTTCTGAAGTCTTTACACTGGCTTCCTGTGTGTCAAAGAATATATTTCAAAATACTGCTGCTGGTTTATAAAGCACTGAATGGTTTAGGCCCAAAATACATTTCTGACCTCCTGCTAAATTATGAACCATCCAGATCTCTCAGGTCTTCAGGGACTGGTCAGCTTTCTGTCCCCAGAGTCAGAACTAAACATGGAGAAGCAGCGTTCAGTTATTATGCTCCAAATATCTGGAACAAACTCCCAGAAACCTGCAGGTCTGCTGCAACTCTCACTACTTTTAAATCCAGGCTGAAGACTTTTCTTTTTGTCGCTGCTTTTAATTGAACTATTCATATCTTAGACTGCACTGTAACTTTTATCCATGTACTTTTTTCTTTTAATGTTTAATTGACAGCACTGTAACTTTTATCCATGTATTTTTTCTTTTAATGTTTATTTTATTAGCTTTTCTTTTTAATGACTGATTTTAAATGCCATTTTCTTAATCTCTTTCATTTTTTGTAAAGCACTTTGAATTGCCTTGTGTTGAAAAGTGCTATATAAATAAACTTGCCTTGCCTTGCCTTGCCTTGCCTTACAGCTACACAAAAGTGAACAAAGCACAAGTCAAAGTCTGGAACTTCAAAAACCTGACAAATTGTCAACTACAAATGTAACGGTAAGCTTGTTTTGATGCCTTAGATGTTATTGTTCATGATTGTCCTAATGTTTTTTCAATGTGATTGAGCATGGGTTACTTTTTGGAAGATTCCTTTTGTGTAGATTTTAAAATGTGTTTCAAAACTGCTACCGTCTTTTAACTCTAAACAAATCTACGTTAGGGTACAAAAAAATAACCTGAACCTGAACCTTAGATTTGTCTCAATCAAGCCCAGCTTATTAACTCAGTACACTTTTATTTTCCATCTCTTTCCTAATATTGACTGCCGAAACCATCCACACTCTTACTGAAACAAATAAGACTGCCACGACATGATGGATATATAGTAGTTTCTTTATTACATTACATTTAGCTGACGCTTTTATCCAAAGCGACTTACAATAAGTGCGTTCGACCAAGAAGATACAACCTTGAAGAAAACAGAATCATAAAGTACATCAGGTTTCATAAAGCCACACATTTCATTTTTTTTTTTCATTTTCAGTCTTTATTTCGAACAGATTAAAAAATAACAAATGTGAAAAACAGAATACCGTATTTTTATAACACAGTATTTATCCACATTCATGGTAATATTTGTATATTCAACAAAAAAACAAAAAAGTCTTTATATTAATAATAAGAAGAAATCATGTGTCCGAAAGGTAGTAGGAGGAAGCAAATGCCAATTAATTCCCACCCTTTACTTGATCAATGATTGTCCTTTAAATCATTATGCAAGTTATTCCTACTTACATTTACATTTATACATTTCCAATCATTTCTCATCTTCAATCACCTTTCTTCATTCTCATAGTTTTCCCAAAAAGTGTTTCTGTACATCCTTTTAAACTGAACTATGCTTGTGCTTTGTTTGAACTCCTGCTCCAAACCATTCCATAAAATCACCCCACAGATTGTTATACTCATACTTCTCAGAGTTGTTCTGACCTTGAGTTTCAAATGTAGATTTCCTCTCAAATTATACCCACCCTCTCCGTCTACGAACAATGTTTTAAATTTCCTAGGAAGTAGATTATGTCTGGCTCTGTACATGATTTGTGCCGTTTTAAATTTAACCAGATCAGTGAACTTCAATATATATTTCAAGTGCTACTCAACTAGCTTTAGATAAGCCAGTCCTTTGTTAGTATTCAGGGATGCAAACTTGTCACCTTTCGGCGAAATTCGCCGTTTTGAATCCAAAATAGGTCGTTTGTGTGATTCATGTAGATCTGCAATACAAATATTTTTGGAGTATGGGGGGGGTCTGGGACCTGGAGTAATCTGCGGCCGCCAGCTGTTATGTGCCATCATCAGCATGGTGTTCTTTTTTTATATATTATAATGAAGCGCGATCTGTGTGCTCGAGTCTTTCTGTCGGCTCTGCTCATGGATGTATAGAGAGGCGAAGTCCCGCCCATCTACTTCCGACCCATGGGACCTTATTTCGGAAAAACCATTTCAATTAATTTGACAATTATTTTGTGTAATGAATAGGGTGTGAAACCAGGCAGAGTGAGTGACATGGTGTTCACTTCCACTAAGCCAAAGCAGTTTACAGTTGCTGACAGTGTAAGGTAATATCTATTGTCCTAAGTAATTGTATGTAGCCTGCTACAACTTTGTGATTGTTGTCTGAGTGTAAAATTATTCTTAAAGTCCTAATTATCATATAAACATGTTCAAAGGAGTACACGTTACAAGGCCGTGCGGGGGGAGCTGCCAGACCCAGATGTCCTCAAAGTCAGCGAGGCATACAAGGACTTCTCAGCAGACATCGCACCACTGATCACCACCATGGCTATAAGTGTGGACGTGCCACTGGTTAACTCCACCTTTGGAAAAGTTCAGGAAGGTAGCCCTATCTCATACCAGCATCCACTACCTCTTAGCCGGGTTATAGTGCGTCACCCAGATGCCCCTCCACCACCACCTCTACCTGTGGATGGCTATAGGCTGGAGCCTACCACCTGTGAGTTTGTGGGCAGTCACCAACAGCACCTCCATCTACTGTCACTTGCGACAACATTGCTCATGGCAAGGAAAATCGAGGTGGCCACAAGGGAGCAGAGCGACAGTGTGGAATGGCACCGTGTTAGGAGGCCAAGAATAACTTCTTCCCGTTTCAGGGAAGTATGCCATGTTCGAGGTCAGAGTTCGGCTGAAAACTTGGCACAACGGATTCAGGAGGGAGTGGCGCAAACGGCGTCAATGAAGAGGGGACTGGCACTGGAACCGGTTGCCATCCAGGAATACTGCCGGATTAAAAATACCAATTACTGGCCGTGTGGGTTTGTCATTCACCCAGATGCCCCCTGGTTAGGGGCATCTCCTGACGGTCTGGTGTGTGACCCAACTGAGAGCCCACCTTTTGGACTTGTAGAAATAAAATGCCCAAATGTGAAAAGTTATGTGGACTGTAGCTACTTAAAAATGCAAAGTGGCACATTAAAACTGAAGCAGTCTCATAGCTACTATTGGCAGGTGCAAGGCCAGCTCCTACTCACAGGGATGGAGTGGTGCGATCTCGTAGTTTTTCCAGAGGAGGATATCCTTATACAACGTATCTGCAGAGACTGCAA
Organism: Gymnodraco acuticeps; assembly: GCF_902827175.1. NCBI lineage: Eukaryota > Metazoa > Chordata > Actinopteri > Perciformes > Bathydraconidae > Gymnodraco > Gymnodraco acuticeps. The sequence goes on from NW_022992293.1 coordinate 26,024, forward strand.
GGTGGCTGCAACCATTAGGGAGAAGGGAGATTATTTTTATTTGTACATGGACTGATATGCACTACACTACATTAGTGTACCATACTACATCACACTATACTGATCTAACATGAATATGTTCCTGTATATAGTTCTTTCAATTGCTAAAACCAGAACCAAGTGTGTTCTATAAGTAAAAAGATCCTTTACTCAAAGGACCAATGTGAGGAAGAAAGGGGTGTTTATTGGCAGACATTTAATGTCATATGGAGTATGATCATTGTGTATAATCACCGAAAACAAATGGCTCACTACTCAACTTACTCAATAGTTATCCATTAACAAAAGTTGTGGATGCTAACCAGTGGCGGTTCTAGACCAATTTGACTGGGGGGGCCACTGGGGGGCCAGTTATTTTCCTTGCATCTCTCCATGCTTCCCTGGTGGGAGGGACTAGTCGCAGGGAAACGACACAAGTGAAGAACGCAAGGAATCCATTTAACCGAAGTGAGAAGGGCCCAGGGAAGCATGGAGAGACGCAAGGAAACCACGAGAAGCAGGGAAATGAGTTTTAAGAGCAATGGGACGTCCTTTCCTCCGGAGCGTCACGTGAAGCGACGTCCGTTTGTGATGACGCTGCACAGCTGATCGTCAGACAGCAGCTCTGTCCCCGTTGTTTCCACACACCCCCCCGCCTCTGTTAGTACACATTTACTGACACAAACATTTGTATCATCTGTTGTAGACCCCAATAAATAAAATAAAATAAGAACTAATTCTCAAAAAAGATAAACGCCTTTCTTAAAATGTATAAACGAACAATAGTTTGATTAATATTGATTAGAGTGCACAATAGAAATAACATAATTGAGAGAAGAAAAAGAGATATATTATCTATCAAAACCCAGTTAGATTAACATTCATTGGATTGCACACTTTGTGTGTTTGTGTGGATATGTAGCAAATTAACATTTTAATAGCACTTAATGACTGAATGGAAATGACAATAAATGAAAATGTAAAACGAAAAAAGAGATCATGAAAATGTTTCCAAAAAATGAATAAAATGATTTGTGACCACTTTGTTGTTCAGATATATCACATATTTGTAACTAAATGAAACATGAATTGAAACAAAACACGGTATAAACTGAGGAGTGACTCTCGTGAGGTTCATTTATTTTCTTCACTCCGCTGGGAAACTGCTCTCATGTCAAGAAGCATCAAATCAGTGCATGCACTTCATCGTCCAATCAGTGAGCGATACACAGTAAGGGGGCGGGGCGAGTGTCTGAGGATTTCATTGGAGGATGGTCTGGTGGTTCCTCGGTTATAGCTCCTCCATTATCGCTCCTCAGTCCTTCGGCAAAAATAAGGCCATTGGATCAAGATGGCACAGACAAATCAACTTCCGGTGAGACCGAGGTGCGAGGAAATGAAAAATAAGAGAAGTGAGAAGGGCCCCTGTTCTGAAGTCTTTACACTGGCTTCCTGTGTGTCAAAGAATAGATTTCAAAATACTGCTGCTGGTTTATAAAGCACTGAATGGTTTAGGCCCAAAATACATTTCTGATCTCCTGCTAAATTATGAACCATCCAGATCTCTCAGGTCTTCAGGGACTGGTCAGCTTTCTGTCCCCAGAGTCAGAACTAAACATGGAGAAGCAGCGTTCAGTTATTATGCTCCAAATATCTGGAACAAACTCCCAGAAACCTGCCGGTCCGCTGCAACTCTGACTACTTTCAAATCCAGCAAGAAGACTTTTCTTTTTGTCGCTGCTTTTAATTGAACTATTCATATCTTAGACTGCACTGTAACTTTTATCCATGTATTTTTTCTTTTAATGTTTATTTTATTAGCTTTTCTTTTTAATGACTGATTTTAAATGCCATTTTCTTAATGTCTTTCATTTTTTGTAAAGCACTTTGAATTGCCTTGTGTTGAAAGGTGCTATATAAATAAACTTGCCTTGCCTTGCCTTACCACAACCTTAGAGATATTCAGACCCTTTGAGATAATTAAATCCAGAGTGTGCCCCTTATTGTGGGTGGGCTCCGTCACATGCAGAGTCAGTCCATAGCTATCAAGAACACAAAACAGTTCTTTAGCCCCTCTGTCCTGGGGGTTGTCAACATGGATGTTAAAATCACCAACAATGACTAGACGGTCAAAGTCAATACACACTATAGACAGCAGTTCAGTAAAGTCATCAAAAAAGCTTGCACAGTATTTGGGTGGTCTATAGATATTGAAATTGAAATTTAAGTGAATATTTTTAGTGTTTTGAGCATTATGCTAATTTAAAATAAATAAAAGTAGGCGGAGCTTAACGGTCCAAGAGGATAATTTGTAGAGCAGGTCGAGACGGATAAGTGTGCAAAATGTCAGGTTATTGGGATTTACGGTGCGACTTTGTAAATTTTTCCGAAATGGGATTTTCATAGGTGGCACTAGCGAGCAGGTTGAATAATTTGAACCCATTGACTCCAGAATATTGAATTTTTCACCGGTCCTGGCGTCCGTGCAAAATTATACAACTTTTGAAGCGTCCTAAAGCCCTCAAAAAGAGGAAACGCCAGCAGAAAAATAAAAAGAAGAATTCCTCCAATAACAATAGGTTCCTCGCACTTCGTGCTAGGACGCCGTTGGGTCCTAGCGCTCCGTGCTCGGGCCCTAATAAAAGAAACATTAAAAGAAAAAAATACATGGATAAAAGTTACAGTGCAGTTTAAGATGTGAATAGTTCAATTAAAAGCAGCGGCAAAAAGATAAGTCTTAAGTCTGGATTTAAAAGTAGTCAGAGTTGCAGCGGACCTGCAGGTTTCTGGGAGTTTGTTCCAGATATTTGGAGCATAATAACTGAACGCTGCTTCTCCATGTTTAGTTCTGACTCTGGGGACAGAAAGCTGACCAGTCCCTGAAGACCTGAGAGATCTGGATGGTTCATAATTTAGCAGGAGGTCAGAAATGTATTTTGGGCCTAAACCATTCAGTGCTTTATAAACCAGCAGCAGTATTTAGAAATCTATTCTTTGACACACAGGAAGCCAGTGTAAAGACTTCAGAACAGGAGTGATCCACTTTCTTAGTGTCAGTGAGGACTCGAGCAGCGGCGTTCTGAATCAGCTGCAGCTTCCTAATAGATGTTTTAGTGAGACCTGTGAAGACACCATTGCAGTAGTCGAGTCACTGAAGATAAAAGCATGGACAAGTTTTTCCAAATCCTGCTGTGACATTAGTCTTTTAATCCTAGATATATTCTTTAGGTGATAGTAGGCTGATTTAGTAACTGTTTTAATGTGACTGTTGAAACTCAGGTCAGAGTCCATGACTACACCTAGATTTCTGGCTTTATCTGTTGTTTTTGAACATTGCAGACTGAAGCTCAGCGCTAACTTTTATACGTTCTGCCTTGGCTCCAAAAACCATTACCTCAGTTTTGTCTTTGTTTAATTGGAGAAAGTTCTGACACATCCAGTCATTGATTTGTTCAATGCACTTACTCAGTGTTTGAATTGGAGCATAGTCTCCTGGTGAAATTGTTACGTACATTTGTGTGTCATCTGCATAGCTATGGTAACTTATTTTGTTGTTTTTCATTATCTAAGCCAGTGGTAGCATGTAGATGTTAAAGAGAAGAGGCCCCAAGATGGAGCCTTGAGGTACCCCACATGTCATATTTGTCAACTCAGATGTGTATGTACCTATAGGAACAAAGTTGTTTCTGTCCTTTAAGTAGGATTCAAACCAATTTAGAACTGTTTCCGAAGCTCTGTTTTCTCCTCAAGTCTTTTCTGTGATTTCCACCTGAGCAATGAACAGAGGTGGAAGAAGTACTCAGATCTTGTACTTGAGTAAAAGTAGAAGTACTCAGATCTTGTGTAACCGGTGTCGTTAAGCGGTCTCTGTGTTGTGTTTTATGTTGTTCATGGATGAGACCCGAGCCAGCATACAGTTTAGAGCAGGGGTGTCAAACTCAAATACACAGTGGGCCAAAATAAAAAACTGGGTACTAGTCGAGGGCCGGACTGGTTCAATGTTTATTGCAGAACTTATTGAAATGAACTTATTGCACATATTAAACCTGGAACTAACAAAGCTTCAATTATTGCCTATAAAAACAACATTAAACATTAAATAATCAGTTGCTTTAATTTCTTATGGCTCTATCTGCAGCTTTTCCAGAGTCATTTCTTATGAGTACATTTCTCCACAGGCCAACAACAGCTTCAACAAAACTATTTCCCTCAAAGAACAAACCAAACATGTCCTGTTGTCGTGAGAGAGAAAGTGCAGAAGGAAACGTCCATTGAACTCAGTGTGCTGCTCTGTGATGCTAGTTCAGATACTTGGCATCTCATCTTGGGTGCAAGGTCATCAATGTTTGGGCTCAGGCTCTGAGCGGAGGAGACCCTCAGGATGGAGTGAAGGTGTGCGTGCAATATACCGGCGGGCCAGATCTAATAGTAATTAGAAATTATCCTACGGGCCCGAAATTAAATCCACCACGGCCTGATTTGGCCCCCGGGCCTCGAGTTTGACACCTGTGGTTTAGGCGACAATCTGACAAAATATAACAAATCAGTATTACAAGTGTTATCCCTCACAGTGACTCTTCTCACGTGGAACATTTACAAAAAGGCAAGAGGAAACGTGAGGGACACAATAGGAAGGGGGAAGTCCCCACAAAAATAATCTTCTGAGTACAGGGACTACATTTCAGAGGTTCCGCCCACTGACCTCCGACCTTGAACATTCAATAAATGAAGAACACAGAATTATTAAATATAAAACACAGAATGTGTGTGATTATACTAAATGATGTTCACATGAACACCACTGCATATTCACAACTGTTACACTTGTACTTGAGTGAAAGTAGAAGTACTCAGATATTGTACTTGAGTGAAAGTAGAAGTACTCAGATCTTGTACTTGAGTGAAAGTAGAAGTACTCAGATCTTGTACTTGTTAGCTAAAACTAATAATGAAAGAACTGGAAACACAGACTAAAGGTAATGTATATATATGTAGTGACGGTGGAGGAAGAGACTGCTAAGGACAAACTCAATCCACAGTGAAATGAAAACATATAGAGTTTGAGTTTATCATGTGATGGAAGATAAACAAAATGGTGGGCTACAACTTTGAAATCATAAATCAATTAAATAAATGTGTTTTGGTGCCAATCACAAAAAAGTCCATTCATATTCTGGGAGAATACAGTAATAGATGCAATAAATGCAGCAGGATTAATAATCCAGAAACACATGTATATAATAGAGAACAATTGAATGCACAGTTAACACTAGAGTACTTAAATACCTCAACACTTCAGTGAGGTTTTGAATGCAGGATGTTTACTGGGTTATTTCCACACTGGTATTCATGTTTTCAATAACTTTGTTGAGCTTGTTTTTAGCTCTATTTCTATCTCACTGAACAGAGTCCCTGGATGTGAACTGGTTCAGCTGATAAGGCTGATTATAAAACAGAGGGAGGAGCTGCAGACATGTGAAGGTGTTAAAGTCCCATTAAGAAGTCGGACTGCCAGACGCCATTTTACAGCTCGACGGAGCAGAAGGAGAACAACGGGGTGAGTGTAAACACCCAGATCTGCTTTCTAACAGATTCATTATTTACTCTGTCAGACTGATAACATAACTTCTTTGTTAAAAATCAGCGTACTAGAGTCCAATGAGACTTCTGCAAACTCTTTGTATTTCCTGTTTGCTGATTCATCAGAGTTACATAACATGTGACAGCGCAGTGTGTGTGTGTGTGTGTGTGTGTCTTTATATATATGTTCCATGTCTGTCAGAAACACAGACCATTTCCAGTAATTCACAGTCAGCTGTTGGGCTCAAAGTGTGTGGGTGTAGTTTTCTGTTTGTCCAAGAGATGGTAGTCCAAGCTCTGTTTTCTCCTCAAGTCTTTTCTGTGATTTCCACCTGAGCGATGAACAGAGGTGGAAGAAGTACTCAGATCTTGTACTTGAGTAGAAGTACCCAGATCTTGTACTTGAGTAAAAGTAGAAGTACTCAGATCTTGTGTAACCGGTGTCGTTAAGCGGTCTCTGTGTTGTGTTTTAAGTTGTTCATGGATGAGACCCGAGCCAGCATACAGTTTAGAGCAGGGGGGTCAAACTCAAATACACAGTGGGCCAAAATAAAAAAATGGGTACTAGTCGAGGGCCGGACTGGTTCAATGCTTATTGCAGAACTTATTGAAATGAACTTATTGCACATATTAAACCTGGAACTAACTAAGCTTAAATGATTGCCTATAAAAACAACATTAAACATTAAATAATCAGTTGCATTAATTTCTTATGGCTCTATCTGCAGCTTTTCCAGAGTCATTTCTTATGAGTACATTTCTCCACAGGCCAACAACAGCTTCAACAAAACTATTTCCCTCAAAGAGAAAACCAAACATGCCCTCTTGTCGTGAGAGAAAGTGCAGAAGGAAGCATCCATTGAACTCAGTGTGCTGCTCTGTGATGCTAGTTCAGATACTTGGCATCTCATCTTGGGTGCAAGGTCATCAATGTTTGGGCTCAGGCTCTGAGCGGAGGAGACCCTCAGGATGGAGTGAAGGTGTGAGAGCAATATACCGGCGGGCCAGATCTAATAGTAATTAGAAATTATCCTGCGGGCCGAAATTAAATCCACCAACGGCCTGATTTGGCCCCCGGGCCTTGAGTTTGACACATGTGGTTTAGGCGACAATCTGACAAAATATAACAAATCAGTATTACATGTGTTATCCCTCACAGTGACTCTTCTCACGTGGAACATTTACAAAAAGGCAAGAGGAAACGTGAGGGACACAATAGGAAGGGGGAAGTCCCCACAAAAATAATCTTCTGAGTACAGGGACTACATTTCAGAGGTTCCGCCCACTGACCTCCGACCTTGAACATTCAATAAATGAAGAACACAGAATTATTAAATATAAAACACAGAATGTGTGTGATTATACTAAATGATGTTCACATGAACACCACTGCATATTCACAACTGTTACACTTGTACTTGAGTGAAAGTAGAAGTACTCAGATCTTGTACTTGAGTAAAAGTAGAAGTACTCAGATCTTGTACTTGAGTGAAAGTAGAAGTACTCAGATCTTGTACTTGTGTAAAAGTAGAAGTACTCAGATCTTGTACTTGAGTAAAAGTAGAAGTACTCAATTATTGTACTTGAGTAAAAGTAGAAGTACTCAATTATTGTACTTGAGTGAAAGTAGAAGTACTCAGATATTGTACTTGTTAGCTAAAACTAATAATGAAAGAACTGGAAACACAGACTAAAGGTAATGTATATATATATAGTGACGGTGGAGGAAGAGACTGCTAAGGACAAACTCAATCCACAGTGAAATGAAAACATATAGAGTTTGAGTTTATCATGTGATGGAAGATAAACAAAATGGTGGGCTACAACTTTGAAATCATAAATAAATTAAATAAATGTGTTTTGGTGCCAATCACAAAAAAGTCCATTCATATTCTGGGAGAATACAGTAATAGATGCAATAAATGCAGCAGGGTTAATAATCCAGAAACACATGTATATAATAATAGGGAACAATTGAATGCACAGTTAACACTAGAGTACTTAAATACCTCAACACTTTAACTTTAGTGAGGTTTTGAATGCAGGAAGTTTACTGGGTTATTTCCACACTGGTATTCATGTTTTCAATAACTCTGTTGAGCTTGTTTTTAGCTCTATCTCTATCTCACTGAACAGAGTCCCTGGATGTGAACTGGTTCAGCTGATAAGGCTGATTATAAAACAGAGGGAGGAGCTGCAGACATGTGAATGTGTTAAAGTCCCATTAAGAAGTCGGACTGCCAGACGCCATTTTACAGCTCGCCGGAGCAGAAGGAGAACAACGGGGTGAGTGTAAACACCCAGATCTGCTTTCTAACAGATTCATTATTGACTGTTAGACTGATAACATAACTTCTTTGTTAAAAATCAGCGTACTAGAGTCCAATGAGACTTCTGCAAACTCTTTGTATTTCCTGTTTGCTGATTCATCAGAATTACATAACATGTGACAGCGCAGTGTGTGTGTGTGTGTGTGTGTGTCTTTATATATATGTTCCATGTCTGTCAGAAACACAGATCATTTCCAGTAATTCACAGTCAGCTGTTGGGCTCCAAGTGTGTGGGTGTAGTTTTCTGTTTGTCCAATAGATGGTAGTCCAAGCTCTGTTTTCTCCTCAAGTCTTTTCTGTGATTTCCACCTGAGCGATGAACAGAGGTGGAAGAAGTACTCAGATCTTGTACTTGAGTAGAAGTACCCAGATCTTGTACTTGAGTAAAAGTAGAAGTACTCAGATCTTGTGTAACCGGTGTCGTTAAGCGGTCTCTGTGTTGTGTTTTGCGTTGTTCATGGATGAGACCCGAGCCAGCATACAGTTTAGAGCAGGGGGGTCAAACTCAAATACACAGTGGGCCAAAATAAAAAAATGGGTACTAGTCGAGGGCCGGACTGGTTCAATGTTTATTGCAGAACTTATTTAAATGAACTTATTGCACATATTAAACCTGGAACTAACAAAGCTTAAATGATTGCCTATAAAAACAACATGAAATAATCAGTTGCATTCATTTCTTATGGCTCTATCTGCAGCTTTTCCAGAGTCATTTCTTATGAGTACATTTCTCCACAGGCCAACAACAGCTTCAACAAAACTATTTCCCTCAAAGAACAAACCAAACCCTGTTGTCGTGAGCAGGGCCGTATCCCGGATTTCCTAAATACCGAGGTCCAAACATGTTAGGGGGGTTCGGGGGATACCCCCCGAGATTTTGGGGATTTTCATGATCTAGTTAGGTGCTTTTTAAGTCCTGTGGGGGGTCACACATTGGATAATATATTGATTTCAAACCATGTCAGTGGGCTGACAATGTCAGCATCAATTATTTTTGAAAGTGTAATGCATGAGAATCAGTTGATTGTTACTATTAATGATCTGGAAGCAGAAGAGGCTAAAATGATCACAACACATTGTCAACATTCATTTTCCATGTCTCTCTCCTTTCTATAACCTGCAGCCTCTCTTCCATCACCTTTACTCTCTCTGTCCTCTACTCTCTCTCTTTGTTCAACCTCTCCCTCGTTGTTCACTTGTCGCTCCTGCCAGTGAATCAAAAGCAATTCAGCAATTTAGTTCATTTCACTCGTTTGTTTGCATTCTTTTTTTTATTTAAATCTGTTTTGTTTGATTCTCAAAAGAGAACAAAGATGTAAGCAAATTGTGTTTTATACAATTGTATGTTATTATGACATCATAACTGCAATAGATGTATGTTTTAAAATTATGCCTATTGTTATAGATAAACCAGATAGATAAATAGATGGGGTTATTAAGCATACATTATTTTTGTGTGACTGTACCTGCAGTGCCTCCCCTCACTTTCTCTCTCTCTCTCTCTCTCTCTCTCTCTCTCTTACCAACGCTGAGCTTCGACTGACGTCTTTTCATTATATCTGAGTCAGTGTAAAAAGAAAACAATACAATGTTATATCTTCAATGTTTTACTCAAATTGAAATGAAAGAAAAGCATTACAACGTTTGTTAAAAGGTTATCCTTCTGACATTGGATGAATGTAATTAACTTTAGCTCTCTAGCTAGTTTATTCACGCAATTTAAACCAAAGTATAGCCTATAGCTGCAATATAAGTTAGTGTGCTTGCTGTCGGACGTCCACTGACTAACGTAGAGCGTTCACACAGGATCTGCTGCTCATATGATGTCCTGATGAACAGAAACACAAGCAGCCCGCTGGACTCAGATCTCTAGATACCTCATCACTCCTTCGCTGCTCCGGTTCAAGTCCGGGCTGCGGTGGTTTGTTGATACATGTCGTCTTCTTCTGTTTGCTTTAATCGAGGCTGCGTAGTTATGCAGCGCCCCCATGGTCAGTAAATGGAAGTACTACAAAGAACCCCGTTTAGTGCGATTATTTCACAAGTTTTGTTATACACAGCTCGGAAAATATTACCGAGGTATCAATCAGTATCAATCAGTATTTGCCTCGGTGACCTCAATGGTAGATACGGCCATGGTCGTGAGAGAGAAAGTGCAGAAGGAAACATCCATTGAACTCAGTGTGCTGCTCTGTGATGCTAGTTCAGATACTTGGCATCTCATCTTGGGTGCAAGGTCATCAATGTTTGGGCTCAGGCTCTGAGCGGAGGAGACCCTCAGGATGGAGTGAAGGTGTGCGTGCAATATACCGACGGGCCAGGTCTAATAGTAATTAGAAATTATCCTGCGGGCCGAAATTAAATCCACCAAGGGCCTGATTTGGCCCCCGGGCCTTGAGTTTGACACATGCGGTTTAGACGACAATCTGACAAAATATAACAAATCAGTATTACAAGTGTTATCCCTCACAGTGACTCTTCTCACGTGGAACGTTTACAAAAAGGCAAGAGGAAACGTGAGGGACACAATAGGAAGGGGGAAGTCCCCACAAAAATAATCTTCTGAGTACAGGGACTACATTTCAGAGGTTCCGCCCACTGATCTCCGACCTTGAACATTCAATAAATGAAGAACACAGAATTATTAAATATAAAACACAGAATGTGTGTGATTATACTAAATGATGTTCACATGAACACCACTGCATATTCACAACTGTTACACTTGTACTTGAGTGAAAGTAGAAGTACTCAGATCTTGTACTTGTGTAAAAGTAGAAGTACTCAGATCTTGTACTTGAGTAAAAGTAGAAGTACTCAATTATTGTACTTGAGTAAAAGTAGAAGTACTCAATTATTGTACTTGAGTGAAAGTAGAAGTACTCAGATCTTGTACTTGTTAGCTAAAACTAATAATGAAAGAACTGGAAACACAGACTAAAGGTAATGTGTGTATATGTAGTGACGGTGGAGGAAGAGACTGCTAAGGACAAACTCAATCCACAGTGAAATGAAAACATATAGAGTTTGAGTTTATCATGTGATGGAAGATAAACAAAATGGTGGGCTACAACTTTGAAATCATAAATAAATTAAATAAATGTGTTTTGGTGCCCATCACAAAAAAGTCCATTCATATTCTGGGAGAATACAGTAATAGATGCAATAAATGCAGCAGGGTTAATAATCCAGAAACACATGTACAGTGGGGCAAAAATGTATTTAGTCAGCCACCAATTGTGCAAGTTCTCCCACTTAAAAAGATGAGAGGCCTGTAATTGTCATCCTAGCTACACTTCAACTATGAGAGACAAAATGAGAAAAAAAAAAATCCAGAAAATCCCATTGTCTGATTTTTAAAGAATGTATTTGCAAATTATGGTGGAAAATAAGTATTTGGTCAATAACAAAAGTTCATCTCAATACTTTGTTATATACCCTTTGTTGGCAATGACAGAGGTCAAACGTTTTCTGTAAGTCTTCACAAGGTTTTCACACACTGTTGCTGGTATGTTGGCCCATTCCTCCATGCAGATCTCCTCTAGAGCAGTGATGTTTTGGGGCTGTCGCTGGGCAACACGGACTTTCAACTCCCTCCAAAGATTTGCTATGGGGTTGAGATCTGAAGACTGGCTAGGCCACTCCAGGACCTTGAAATGCTTCTTACGAAGCCACTCCTTCGTTGCCCGGGGTGGTGTGTTTGGGATCATTGTCATGCTGAAAGACCCAGCCACGTTTCATCTTCAATGCCCTTGCTGATGGAAGGAGGTTGTCACTCAAAATCTCACGATACATGGCCCCATTCATTCTTTCCTTTACACGGATCAGTGGTCCTGGTCCCTTTGCAGAAACACAGCCCCAAAGCATGATGTTTCCACCCCCATGTTTCACAGTAGGTGTTCTTTGGATGCAACTCAGCATTCTTTCTCCTCCAAACACGTCTAGTTGAGTTTTTACCAAAAAGTTCTATTTTGGTTTCATCTGACCATATGACATTCTCCCAATCCTCTTCTGGATCATCTAAATGCTCAAAATAAAAGCAATGCGGTTTTAGTCCACCCATAAGATAATTAGAAAATATGTTTTATTTTCTAATTATCATGTCTTTCGCGGGCCGGTCAGAATCATCCCGCGGGCCGTATTTGGCCCGCGGGCCGTACAATGCCCAGGTCTGATCTAAATGCTCTCTAGCAAACTTCAGACGGGCTTGGACATGTACTGGCTTAAGCAGGGGGACACGTCTGGCACTGCAGGATTTGAGTCCCTGGGTCGTAGTGTGTTACTGATGGTAGCCTTTGTTACTTTGGTCCCAGCTCTCTGCAGGTCATTGACTAGGTCCCCCCGTGTGGTTCTGGGATTTTTGCTCACCGTTCTTGTGAACATTTTGACCCCACGGGGTGAGATCTTGCGTGGAGCCCCAGATCGAGGGAGATTATCAGTGGTCTTGTATGTCTTCCATTTTCTAATAATTGCTCCCACAGTTGATTTCTTCACACCAAGCTGCTTACCTATTGCAGATTCAGTCTTCCCAGCCTGGTGCAGGTCTACCATTGTGTTTCTGGTGTCCTTTGACAGCTCTTTGGTCTTGGCCATAGTGGAGTTTGGAGTGTGACTGTTTGAGGTTGTGGACAGGTGTCTTTTATACTGATAACGAGTTCAAACAGGTGCCATTAATACAGTTAACGAGTGGAGGACAGAGGAGGCTCTGGAAGAAGAAGGTACAGGTCTGTGAGAGCCAGAAATCTTGTTTGTTTGTAGGTGACCAAATACTTATTTTACCGAGGAATTTACCAATTAATTCATTAAAAATCCTACAATGTGATTTCCTGGATTCTTTCCCCCCATTCTGTCTCTCATAGTTGAAGTGTACCTAGGATGACAATTACAGGCCTCTCTCACCTTTTTAAGTGGGAGAACTTGCACAATTGGTGGCTGACTAAATACTTTTTTGTCCCCTATAGATAATAGAGAACAATTGAATGCACAGTTAACACTAGAGTACTTAAATACCTCAACACTTCAGTGAGGTTTTGAATGCAGGAAGTTTACTGGGTTATTTCCACACTGGTATTCATGTTTTCAATAACTTTGTTGAGCTTGTTTTTAGCTTTATCTCTATCTCACTGAACAGAGTCCCTGGATGTGAACTGGTTCAGCTGATAAGGCTGGTTATAACACAGAGGGAGGAGCTGCAGACATGTGAAGGTGTTAAAGTCCCATTAAGAAGTCGGACTGCCAGACGCCATTTTACAGCTCGCCGGAGCAGAAGGAGAACAACGGGGTGAGTGTAAACACCAAGATCTGCTTTCTAAAAGATTCATTATTTACTCTGTTAGACTGATAACATAACTTCTTTGTTAAAAATCAGCGTCCTAGAGTCCAATGAGACTTCTGCAAACTCTTTGTATTTCCTGTTTGCTGATCCGTCAGAGTTACATAACATGTGACAGCGCAGTCAAAATGGAGGCCTGTCCTGTCCTGATGTTTTTAACCAAGTTTATTACTATGATGGTTTGGATTGAAAAAAGCGTATTATTATAGTGTGTGTGTGTGTGTGTGTGTGTGTGTGTGTGTGTGTGTGTGTGTGTGTGTGTGTGTGTGTGTGTGTGTGTGTGTGTGTGTGTGTGTGTGTGTGTGTGTGTGTGTGTGTGTGGTGTGTGTGTGTGTGTGTGTGTACTGATGTATCTCTCAGACTGGAGAAGATGAGTGATTTAAAAGATGAGGAAGAGGACACACCTTCAGTCTCCAGCTGTCTGTCTCTGAAGAGTGATCGGTCTATAGACTGGTTTCCAGACTTCAGAAATGACCCTGGACCCTCAGACACAGAGTAAGAGTTTCTGCTGTAAACTGACCTGAAGAGGATTCAGCTTTTATACAACCTGATATATTAAGGATATTTCAATATGCAATCATAGTATCATTGCATCTGTGGCATAACATGGTTTTAAATGGCACAAATATTGATTTAAAAACTAAAGACAAAATATATCGTCTAAAACATTATTCACTACTTGGGCATGTTTATGTATTATTAAGATGTTTATTAATAATAGTGATAACCTGGTGAGCTGGTTGTGTTTGGCATTATCAGATATTAGTTGTGGGAGAAATAATCCATACAGCATAGTATCACGATACTTTGCGTGGCGATATTGTATCGATACACAGATGCCAAGTTTAAAAAAATATATATAAACTGTAGCATATCCAAAAGATGGTCGTATATAAAACAGGAAGTTACTTTAAGACATGAATACAATTGCAATGAAAGTAACAAAAACAATGCTGTGTGTGTGTGTGTTTGTGTGTGTTTGTGATCTCGTATCTCTCAGACTGGAGAAGATGAGTGATTTAAAAGATGAGGAAGAGGACACACCTTCAGTCTCCGGCTGTCTGTCTCTGAAGAGTGACCGGTCTAGAGGGCAACCTCTAAGCTTCAGAAATGACCCTGGACCCTCAGACACAAAGTAAGAGTTTCTGCTGTAAACTGACCTGAAGAGGACTCAGCTTTCATACAACCTAATATATTAAGGATATTTCAATATGCAATCATATTAGGGCTGCACGATATTGGAAAAAACTGACATTGCGATTTCCCCCCCTGCGATATATATTGCGATATGAAAACATACAGGAATTGAAGAAAATACCGTTTTTTCCCCCCAAACCATCCTTTCTTGAACTTTAATGATACAATTGGTATTTTTTTAACTATATTTAACCGGATGAAGGATTTTAGTCACTGACGTCTGGATCTTAAGTTATCAGAGCAACAATTTGAGCTAGCTCTGTTGTGGCAATTTAGCACTCACAACAGGAAAGAATGAAACAGAGAGGAATCAATGAAACACAAACACAGAAATAGTTGAGATTAATCATTATTATTTAGCTGCGCACCACCAAACAACAATGGGGAAACATTACCTTCTCTCAAGCACTCAAACAGCAATGCTCCCACGAATACAAGAAACACAGGGGAGATATATGTTTCTAAATGACACACGAACATGTTCCCTAAACATGTTTAACGCACACATTGTCAGGTCTCCTAAACTTGGACATGTTCCAGATGTCGAAAGGTCATCATCTCATGACGTCTTTAGGAGTCTTGCAGGATATGAATTATCCAATTAACAAACTATATACGTCTGCACACATACATACATTTCTTACATTAACTAACACTTAACTGTATTATATCTAAATGTAGCCTCTTTGCATTTCATCTGAGCTTGGCATCAGCTCACTTAACGTAATAATTAGCAAAGAGAAGATTCTATGGAAACTGTAACCTAATAACATACCTAGTTACTATGACTAGGTCAAAGATTGATATAACAGCTCGGTTAGCAGCGCCAAACTGCCCTGGAGAAACACATGAAACGACTTTATTCAGTGTTTTTACCTTTAATCACCGGGTCCGTTTGCTTTAGAGATTTGATTGTGATTGGTGGTTTGCTGTCACTCACTCAAGTACCCTGACATGAGCGCCGCGCAAGTTTTCCTTTTGTAGCAAGCAGCAAAATAATTGTTACATGACGTGTTTGAGTTAATTTGCCTACATTACAATGCGCATTTCGCGGTTATCGTCACGACACGATATATCGTGCAGCCCTAAATCATAGTAGCATTGCATCTGTGGCATAACATGGTTTTAAATGGCACAAATATTGATAAATACTAACTAAATATATCGTCTAAAACATTATTCACTACTTGGGCATGTTTAAGATATGATAACCTGGTGAGCTGGTTGTGTTCAGCATTAGCAGATATAATACTAATAAATTATATTTATATAGCGCTTTTCTGGAATTCAAAGACGCTTTACAGTATGAGGGAGGGTAGACAAACAAGGACAGGCAAAACATATATATATATATATATATATATATATATACAGTGGGGCAAAAAAGTATTTAGTCAGCCACCAATTGTGCAAGTTCTCCCACTTCAAAAGATGAGAGAGGCCTGTAACTTTCATCCTAGGTACACTTCAACTATGAGAGACAGAATGGGGGGAAAGAATCCAGGAAATCACATTGTAGGATTTTTAATGAATTAATTGGTAAATTCCTCGGTAAAATAAGTATTTGGTCACCTACAAACAAACAAGATTTCTGGCTCTCACAGACCTGTAACTTCTTCTTCCAGAGCCTCCTCTGTCCTCCACTCGTTAACTGTATTAATGGCACTTGTTTGAACTCGTTATCAGTATAAAAGACACCTGTTCACAACCTCAAACAGTCACACTTCAAACTCCACTATGACCAAGACCAAAGAGCTGTCAAAGGACACCAGAAACAAAATTGTAGACCTGCACCAGGCTGGGAAGACTGAATCTGCAATAGGTAAGCAGCTTGGTGTGAAGAAATCAACTGTGGGAGCAATTATTAGAAAATGGAAGACATACAAGACCACTGATAATCTCCCTCGATCTGGGGCTCCACGCAAGATCTCACCCCGTGGGGTCAAAATGATCACAAGAACGGTGAGCAAAAATCCCAGAACCACACGGGGGGACCAAGTCAATGACCTGCAGAGAGCTGGGACCAAAGTAACAAAGGCTACCATCAGTAACACACTACGCCGCCAGGGACTCAAATCCTGCAGTGCCAGACGTGTCCCCCTGCTTAAGCCAGTACATGTCCAGGCTCGTCTGAAGTTTGCTAGAGAGCATTTAGATCAGACCTGGGCATTGTACGGCCTGCGGGCCAAATACGGCCCGCGGGATGATTCTGACCGGCCCGCGAAAGATTACATGATAATTAGAAAATAAAACATATTTTCTAATTATCTTATGGGTGGACTAAAAACCGCATTGCTTTTATTTTGAAGCCCATTTATTCTCACCGTGCACACAATCGTGCACGTCAACTGTGCACGTGAAATGCGTGTCTACCTTCCTTGTCACCCTTGAAAAATGCGAAAATGTCGGCTCATGCCAAAAAGAGGAAAGTGGATTCCGAAAGCAGAACTTTCAAACAAATATGGACTACTAATTTTGTCTTTACTGAAGTCAAGGGTAAACCTGTGTGTTTGGTTTGTGGGGAGCATGTCGCCGTGTTTAAAGAGTACAATTTGAAACCGCATTACGAGACGAAACATGCCGCGAAATACAAAAACTTGACTGATGCCGAACGAGCGCGGACATCAACGGATTTACTAGCAAAGCTAGAAAAACAATAAGGCTGTTTTACAAAGCTGCATGCAGACAGAGATGCAGCGACCAGAACCAGCTTTGTGATAGCCCACAAAATCGCCCAGAACAATAAGCCATTCTCTGAGGGGGAGTTTGTGAAAGAGTGCATGGTCGAGTCTGCAGCATTGCTATGCCCAGAGAAAAAAGAAGCGTTTGAAAACATCCCGCCGCACCGTGACGAGAAGTGTGGAGGACATCGCAGAGAATCTGGAGTTTCAGCTGCAAAGTGAAGTGGGAAGCTTCAACTTTTTTTCTTTGGCTTTGGATGAGAGCTGTGACTTCAAGCTTACGGAGGAGCTGGCAGCAATGCGGCTAATGAAAGGAACCACAACGGGGAGTGATCTGTTCACCGAGGTAAACGCATGCATGGACAAACTGGGACTCGAATGGGACAGACTGGCAGGTGTCACTACGGATGGATGTCCGAATTTAACAGGGAAAAATGTTGGGCTTTTTAAAGTGAGTGAACTCAACGCAGAGCAGAAATTTGTGTTTATACATTGTATTATTCATCAGCAAGCGTTGTGCAAGTCAGTGCTAAAACTTAGCCATGTGGTTGATGTTGTTACTACAACAGTTAATTTCATCAGAGCGCGAGCATTAAATCACAGGCAGTTTGTTTCACTATTGGAGGAGCAAGAGAGCGAACATGGTGATGTCAGGTACCACACAGCTGTCAGATGGCTCAGCCTGGGCAAAGTGCTAAAAAGGTTTTGGGTTCTGAAATCAGAGATAAAAGAGTTTTGTGAGATGAAAGGCAAAACCATCCCAGAGCTGTCTGATAAGGACTGGATGGCAGATTTAACATTTGCTGTTGATGTGACTGCAATGATGAATGCACTGAACACACAACTGCAGGGCAAGGGCCTTTTTGCTCATGAAATGCATAGCCATGTGAAAGCCTTCATGACAAAGTTGCAATTAATTTCAAGGCAACTAGGCAGCAACAATCTCGAACACATGAAAACCCTGAAAGAAGTCAAACCATCAGCTGATCACCGGCACAGGTACTCATCCATGTTAGGAGCACTGCAAGATGAATTTTCAAGGCGTTTTCAAGATTTCAAAAAGGTTGAGGATGAAATGCAGCTGGTTTCCTCTCCCTTTACCTGCAGTGTCGATAGTGCACCCAATGATGTTCAGCTTGAACTCATTGACCTGCAGTCTGATTCACGACTGAAAGAGCACTTTAAGTCAGCATCACTGCTAGAGTTCTACTCTGCTCTCAAGGAGGAGAACTTTCCAAACATGAGGAGACATGCTCAGAAGATGTTGGTTCTCTTTGGATCCACCTACACATGTGAACAGACATTGTCAGTCATGAAGTTGACCAAATCCAGGTACAGATCCTCTCTCACTGATGAACATCTGTCAGCTGTGCTTCGCATCTCCACCTCAGACATTCAACCTGACTTTGATGGACTTGTTAAAGCTCAACAGAGACTGGATTTCTCACACTGAATGAAAAAAAAGAACTGAAGAACACTAAAATGTGGGAATATAACAAGTGAAATGGGACACTTGATCTTTTTATTTTCTTTTTTTGCACAGTTCTGAAAACATTAAATGTTTAATATAGGCATGTAAAGTCAAAAAGGCTACAAAACTGGGACACTTTTCTTTACACAGTTACACAGTTCAGTGACATGTCTTGTTTATTTTGGCTACAAAGATGATGTGAGGTCTTTAGAAAGCTAAGAAAATCCTTGTTTCAATAGTATATGAAACTCAAAATGCCCTTTGTTATTAATGTGACTGAAAATGAGTCAAATGTTTCACATTTTGGAAATTCTATTTGAATAAATGATATTTTTGAAAGCTAACCTCACCTTTTAATTGCCAAATAATAACATACACTCTTACCAGCGGTCAAAACAATGCCATTTACTGCTTTTTATATAGAAATAAAATGTATATTATGCATAATTGAGTTCGGCATTTTGGCCCGGCCCTCCAAAATATTTTCAGTTGCTCATTTGGCCCCCTGGGAAAAATAATTGCCCACCCCTGATTTAGATGATCCAGAAGAGGATTGGGAGAATGTCATATGGTCAGATGAAACCAAAATAGAACTTTTTGGTAAAAACTCAACTAGACGTGTTTGGAGGAGAAAGAATGCTGAGTTGCATCCAAAGAACACCTACTGTGAAACATGGGGGTGGAAACATCATGCTTTGGGCTTGTGTTTCTGCAAAGGGACCAGGACCACTGATCCGTGTAAAGGAAAGAATGAATGGGGCCATGTATCGTGAGATTTTGAGTGACAACCTCCTTCCATCAGCAAGGGCATTGAAGATGAAACGTGGCCGGGTCTTTCAGCATGACAATGATCCCAAACACACCACCCGGGCAACGAAGGAGTGGCTTCGTAAGAGGCATTTCAAGGTCCTGGAGTCTCCAGATCTCAACCCCATAGAAAATCTTTGGAGGGAGTTGAAAGTCCGTGTTGCCCAACGACAGCCCCAAAACATCACTGCTCTAGAGGAGATCTGCATGGAGGAATGGGCCAACATACCAGCAACAGTGTGTGAAAACCTTGTGAAGACTTACAGAAAACGTTTGACCTCTGTCATTGCCAACAAAGGGTATATAACAAAGTATTGAGATGAACTTTTGTTATTGACCAAATACTTATTTTCCACCATAATTTGCAAATAAATTCTTGAAAAATCAGACAATGTGATTTTCTGAATTTTTTTTTTTCTCATTCTGTCTCTCATAGTTGAAGTGTAGCTAGGATGACAATTACAGGCCTCTCATCTTTTTAAGTGGGAGAACTTGCACAATTGGTGGCTGACTAAATACTTTTTTGCCCCACTATAATGTTTTTTGTGAGATTACATGTAGAGTCAATGCAAACCCCAGATCTGTGCCTGGCAACACACAGGAAGTGAAGATGTGAAATTCATGTCACATGCGTATTCGTGCAGCGTGAAACATTTAATCTTGAGTGTAAAGTGACGCTCAGCCCATTGGTGAGGATCAGCTCCACTAATGTAGAGTGCTATAAAGGATGTGTTCATCTCCACAGAGGGAAGAGCAGGAGTCCTGCCAGTCAGACCAGAACTGCACGAGGTAAGAGGCCGAACTCATGCAGCGCTTCATTCCTCTTCCTGGTTCATTTGTATACTGTTGTAGAGCATAGACAGTAAGCTGTTTATAAAACATTTAAACTCTGTTTTTTAATTAGATTCTCAGAGCATGTTCCTCATTCTCTCCTGTTTCCTTCTCTTCCAGCAGAGAGTGGTCTGCAGGAGGTTCTAGATGAACATAGGCTCAGTCTGAGGAGGAGATGTGAACGTGTGACTGAAGGAACTGATCAAAGTGAAACCCTTCTCAACAGCATCTTCACTGAGCTCTACATCACACAAGGCCAGAGTGAAGAGGTTAATACCCAGCATGAGGTGAGGCAGCTGGAGACAGCTTCCAAGAAGGAGACCCTCCATGACACTCCCATCAAGTACAGGGACATCTTTAAAGCCTCACCTGACCAACAGACTCCCATCAGAGCGGTCCTGACCAACGGAGTCGCTGGAGTTGGAAAAACCTTCTCAGTGCAGAAGTTCACTCTGGACTGGGCCGAGCGTTTGGGAAACCAAGATGTCCGTCTGGTGATCCCGCTCTCCTTCAGGGAGCTGAACCTGATCAAAGGTGAGCAGTACAGTCTTCTCAGGCTGCTCCATGTTTTCCATCCAACCTTACAGAAGGTCACAGCAGAGCAGCTGGCTGTCTGCAAAGTGCTGCTCATCTTTGACGGCCTGGATGAAAGCAGACTTTCTCTGGACTTCAGAAACAATAAGGTTGTGTCTGATGTCTCTCAGCAGTCCTCAGTCAACGTGCTGCTGACAAACCTCATCAGGGGGAAGCTGCTTCCCTCGGCTCTCGTCTGGATAACTTCCAGACCTGCAGCGGCCAATCAGATCCCTCCTGAGTGTGTGGACAGGGTAACAGAAGTACGAGGCTTCACTGACGCCCAGAAGGAGGAGTACTTCAGGAGGAGATTGAGTGATGAAGACCTGTCCAGCAGAATCATCTCTCACATCAAGAGCTCCAGGAGCCTCCACATCATGTGTATGATCCCAGTCTTCTGCTGGATCACTGCTGCAGTTCTGGACCACATGTTGACTACAGACCAGAGAGGAGAGCTGCCCCAGACCCTCACTGACATGTACTCACACTTCCTGCTGGTCCAGACCAAGAGGAAGAAGCAGAAGTATGAAGCGGGACATGAGACGAGTCCACAGCAGCTGACGGAGGCTGACAGGGAGCTTCTTCTGAAGCTGGGGAGGCTGGCGTTTGAACATCTGGAGAAAGGAGACATCATGTTCTACCAAGAAGACCTGCAGCGCTGTGGCCTTGGTGTCACCGAGGCCTTGGTGCACTCAGGAGTTTGTACAGAGATCTTCAAAAGAGAGAGTGTGATCTTCCAGAAAACAATCTACTGCTTTGTTCATCTGAGCATTCAGGAGTTCCTGGCTGCAGTCTACTTGTTGCACTGTTACACCAACAGAGACACAGCGGTACTGAAGGACTTCCTGCAGAGTGATCAGGATTACTCATCCCTGGATGTCTTCCTGCAGAGAGCCATGGAGAAATCCCTCAGAAGTGAAAATGGCCACCTGGACCTGTTTGTCCGCTTTCTCCACGGCCTCTCTCTGGAGTCCAACCAGAGACTGTTAGGAGGCCTGCTGGGTCGCACAGACAACATACGAGAAACCATCCAGAGACTGTTAGGAGGCCAGCTGGGTCGCACAGACAGCCGTCCAGAGATCATCCAGAGAGCCATCAGCAACCTGAAGGAGATGAGCAGTGATGAAATCTCTCCTGACAGGAGCATCAACATCTTCCACTGTCTGACAGAGATGAAGGACCACTCAGTACATCAGGAGATCACAGAGTTCCTGAAGACAGAGAACAGATCAAAGAAGGAACTCTCTGTGATCCACTGCTCTGTTCTGGCCTACATGCTGCAGATGTCAGAGGAGGTTCTGGATGAGTTGGACCTGAAGAAGTACAGAGCATCAGAGGAGGGACGACGGAGACTGATTCCAGCTGTGAGGAACTGCAGGAAGGCCAAGTGAGTCAGATGTGATTCACTTTATAAACTAATGAGGATCAGGAGTTTAATTATTCAAATGAACACGATAACATTTCTGCTGTTTAAATACTGAGAGCAAAATAAACCAACACTGTTCTTCTATTTATTTATAATAATAGTTAACCAGTTAAGCCCTGAGCCTGTTTTTCAGGTTTCAGGCTCGAAAATGCCACTAACACAACAAATGATATATCTTCACTTCTAAAAGGGGTGAATTAATAATTATTTTTCTCAAAGCAAGGTTACATCTGTGAGTTGGATGTAGAAGTGTCAGAATCAATATAGATGTTTTTATTTTAAAGTAAATTCAGATGGAACATAGTAAAAACATGTAAATTCTAATGTCCACCTAAAAAAAAACCTTTACTTATCGTGAAAACCACCCTTGCATGATGGGTTAGTAGACTAAAAGCTTTAGGAATCCAAACTATAACATATAATAAGTACCCTGTATCAAGATTGATGCAAAACAAGTGAAATTTGACCTTTTTAGAGAGATTTAGAAAAATAAAGTCTAAGCGGACTCACCTCTGGGTAATTTGGGAACCATCGGTTCCATTTGAACTTTTTCACTGTAAAAATCATTTTATTACTTTGAATTATTACTATAGGTATTCATTCCATCCAAATACAACTGTTGTGAAAATAAATAAATAAATAAAACATAGGCTTACTCTTACAGTGAGCCTCTGAATTAGCCCCGAGCGAAAAATGCTAACCTATTACAGCACCGAAAATCACTCCTCGCTCCCTTATTACTTATCCTAGCTGCACATCCAACACATTGTTTATGATCGCAAGGAGACACAGAATCTAACGGTGCCTACCTGAACAGCCCAACACTGAAAGATACAAACTCGCGACGTTATCAACAAAAACGTACATCAAAACAAATGGCGCTAGCGCTAATGCGCTAGGCTAACAATGACTTACCTTCCTCGTTGTCTGGTCTAAACTGGTCTTCAATGGCATTAAAACGATAACAACGATGATGTAGTTAATCCATAGATTAATATCCAATGGGGCTGTGTCCCCTTTGAAATGTTCTGATAATCTATAAGCAATAAAACTGCAATTCCGTTATCTGCTGTCCGCTCTGTGCTCCGTGCGCTCTGGGTAACAATAAATGAAGTCGGCTGCGTAATGTTGGCACGCTGGCTGGCATTCTTTATAGTTTACGCAGGACCATATCTCTGGAACCCATTGGTCGATTCGTGTGATTTACACCTTTTTCTTAACCATCAGAACCAATATAATCGATGGGCAGTTCCCAAATCTACGTAAACATTACCATAGCGGACGTAATAGAGAAGCAAACGAAGCATATCTGAAAGTGCAAGCCTGGACGGCAATACTTTATACCGAGTATATTGCCATAAATATGATGATTGATTATCAATAACAAATTCTACGTGACACAAAGACATTGGATTAATCTTGAGATGCGTTTTTATTCCGTTGAACACAACTTTTGATCACAAATCAAAAAAGGTAGGACGTAATTATTGTAATATTTTTGGAACTGGATGTTGTTTACTTTCTCTTTTCTGGCTGATAGCTCCATGAATTCGAGGTCGGACAGTGATGACATTACATCTGTGGAGTCTCAGCTTTAAATCGTATATCTTGTTTGTGAAGTTAAGATAGTAATAAGGGCATTTCTACCGTGTGTTGTGTGTAAAAAAGCGTTAGCATTAGTTAGCATTTTTTCGCTCAATGCTAATTCAAAGGCTTGGTATTACTCTTGTGTTTTTTTTAGCTAACAATTGTTCTTATTGTCAGTTAGCGGAGTTTCTTACCTTTTTAAAAGGGGAATGAAACATTAATAGTTTCATAAATGTTAAGAAGCCCTGAGACATGTGAGAGAGAAAAAACTGTGGGAGGGGTCCACTGGGGGGACCTTCGGGCTTAACTGGTTAAACTGAAGCGTTCCTCTCTTCATGTTGAGTGAAGGAGGCGACATGTCAAACACATGAAGGACTCTAGAGGTTTCTCAGCATGTGATCACACCACACAGCAGGACTCACAGTTATCACTGAAAGCACTTATTACTTTCTAGTAGTTTCTTTATCATTAAACAGACACACGTTTTTATCACAATGTGTTGGAGTTTAAAATAAGATCTATATCATTTCCCACCAATAACAGAGTTATGTCTTAATGCTTGAGTTTAATATAATGTTTCCTCTTTTTAACACATGTTGTAATTTATATGTTATTATAGACTCACTAACTGTGGACTCTCAGAGACTGAATGTGAAGTCCTGGCCTCAGCTCTGAAGTCTGACCCCTCCCATCTGAGAGATCTGGACCTGAGTAACAACGCTCTGAAGGACTCAGGAGTGGAGCGTCTGAGTTCTGGACTAAAGAGTCCAAACTGCAGACTGGAGACCCTCAGGTCAGTTCACTGACTGCAGTTCATACATATCTGTTTGTGTTTATGATTTACTGAAAGAACAAATAGAATATTATTGTTATTTTGTCCACTTTGCTAATGACTGAATATTGATCAGAGTAACAGAGAGAAGGTGAATGTGTGAGGGAGAGAGTCTGAGCTTCCACAGACTCACTCTGAGCTCCAGGAGTCAGTGGAGATGCTGTCAGGACTGATGAGCTGTGAGGGAGAGGAAGGAGTTGATGAACATCTGATCAAAGTTAGAGTTCCAGATTATCAGTGGATTGTTTCTAAATCATCTCTGACATTAAAATCCTGTTTGACTCTGATCAGATGATTACACCTGGAGTTATTTCTAACAGGAACTTTGTTTTCTATGTTAAAAGAAAATAAATATTTGTAATAATAAACACATTTGTATTTGTTGTGTAGGACTCTCCGTTAGAGAGTAACGTTCAGGGGTTAAGTTGGTGTTTGATATGTGGGGGGGCTCTCTGTGGAGGTGCGAGGGTTTATATTAAATTATTAATATATAAATAAAAGGTTTACAAATATCCAACCTTCAAATGACTATTTTAAATCAACGTTGCTCTGCACACTTGCTGAAGATCATTTGTGTGGAGATCTCAGTTCATTTGTAGAGCTGCTCGAGTATAGCCAGAAGTATGAGAGTAAATCTCACTGCAAACTATTCCATCACCACCAGATTCAGTGATCTCAGCTTTATACACACACACACACACACACACACACACACACACACACACACACACACACACACACACACACACACACACACACACACACACACACACACACACACACACACACACACATTTAGCATGGCTTAGGAAACAGCTCCGTGTTACAGGATGGTCGGGGGGTTTGGCACACACACACACTGATCGGAGCAGAGACACGTTCACTAAGCCGAAAAACTATACCCTGGAAACGTTACACGTGTTTTTTTATTGATATTTTTCTCAAGATATTTTAAATGGCACGGTCGTAAACATTGAATTAATCCATTTGATAATATGTAATCAACTTAGGCACCCCTCCCATAGAAACAATAATCATTACAATACAGATATTCATAACTCATATTCCAATACCTGAATCATTTTGAATATTGGATGAATCATTCCCATCCCTAATTCAAACCCTGTTTGACTCTGATCAGATTATTAAACCTGGAGTTATTTCTAACAGGAACTTTGTTTTCTAAAGTTACATCATGTTTTCTTTATTCAGTCTGAGTGGCTGCAGGTTGTCAGAGATCAGCTGTTCTGCTCTGGCCTCAGCTCTGAAGTCCAACCTCCATCTGAGAGTTCTGAACCTGAGTTTCAACGCTCTGAAGGATTCAGGAGTGGAGCTGCTGAGAGATCTTCTGGAGAGTCCAGACTGCAGACTGGAGACCCTCAGGTCAGTGAGGGGTCTCTGCTGGTTCAGCAGTATGGTATGAAACTCAGGGAGGTGTTTCTCTCTCTGGGGAACAGATCAGTGATGTTACCCACTGACTGCAGGCTCTTCCATTCTTCCATCAACTAGAGAAGGCCAGCTGGAAATGCAAAGCCTCACTTTAGTAATCTACTCTCTGACAGACATGTGGGGTTTACAGAAGAGAGGGAAAGGTAGTCTGTTCTTTATTTTAATGTTTTGTATGTGATGTTTTCAGTTTGTAGACTAATGGCTGGTATGTCATCACATCTGGATGTCATCATGCTACCATGAGCAGCTGGTTAGCTTGACTTAGCAAACAGATGGGGAAACAGCTGGCCTGGCTTCCTCTGGTTTTTGTTCTTTATCCTTTAATTTTCACACAATTGTTCATTTGAGCAATGCTGACTTTAATAAATATGTAAATCAGGATCACAAGAGAAACAGACGAGCTGACTCTCCTCCAACACATGTCTTTCTATCCATTATGAATAATCACGCAAACATAACATCTAGTAAAATGATGTTCTCCTCAAATGCATGGGTCTATCCCCAGAGAAGGACTTCCAGCAGCTCTGCAGTCACAGAGCAGAGTAAGGGAGCCATGCCTCCCACAGAGCCTACCACAGTGTGCCTCTGGGATGTGATGCGTGTTGAAGTTATTCGCCTGTTGGTTATGGACCAATCTTGGTGCTCCTCCCCTTTTTGCCAGTTGTACCTGACCTACCAGAAAGGCAACCTTAAGAGCTGAGATGAGATATAACAGACTCCCTCTGAGCTCCATGAGTCAGTGGAGATGCTGTAAAAACAAATATATATATTTTTCATAATAAATACATTTTTGTTTGTCGTGTAGGACTCTCCGTTAGAGAGCAACGTTCAGGGGTTAAGTTGGTGTTTGATATGTGGGGGGGCTCTCTGTGGAGGTGCGAGGGTTTATATTAAATTATTAATATATAAACAAAAGGTTTACAAATATCCAACCTTCAAATTACTATTTTAAATCAACGTTGCTCTGCACACTTGCTGAAGATCATTTGTGTGGAGATCTCAGTTCATTTGTAGAGCTGCACGAGTATAGCCAGAAGTATGAGAGTAAATCTCACTGCAAAATATTCCATCATCACTGTAAGGGAAACTTCTGCAGCAATGGAGAGTCAGGACTCAGAGAGACACGAGGAGAGTTGAAGCTTTGATGTCAAACAATGATAGTTTATTACAAGAATACGGCCAGAGAATTCATATCACAAGTCAAAGCAGCAAAAGGTTCTGACTGCACGGGTGGGTTGTCATGTCAATTCTGATCAGCCTCGCATCTTGGTAGACCTTTTAACTAGTTTACAGAGAGTCAAATCCACATATTGGGGATGGGCGTAAACCATGGCGTAAACACATCTGCAGAGGAGATGTCTCTCCCATCTCTGGAGCTTAGAAACCAGCGTTCTTACACTCGTAAAAACCCTCCCTATGCCCTGTAGGTCAAGCTGTAAAAACCTAGTATCAACATGCGACTGCATCAACACATTCCTTACGGAAGATAAGGAGCAGGGATGGTCGTACATGTCAACACACAGTAAATGTTAAATATCTTAGGAGTAAGGAAGAATTATTATTTGACACTTAGGAAGAGAGAAGAAATATTCTCTAACAATCACCAGATTCAGTGATCATAACTCAGCTTTATGCACACACACACACACACACACACACACACACACACACACACACACACACACACACACACACACACACACACACACACACACAGTCAACTCATATGGATCTTAAATAAAGTCTAAATTAAGAACGAGAAAAGTTTTAACATGTATATAGTTTTTTGTAAACATGTGAGAAATGTGCGAGGGTGATGACGTCAGAGCATCGTCCTCTGGGCTGAGCCCTGGAAACGTTACAAGTGTTTTTTTGTTGTTGATATTTTTCTCAAGATATTTTAAATGGCACGGTCGTAAACATTGAATTAATCCATTTGATAATATGTAATCAACTTAGGCACCCCTCCCATAGAAACAATAATCATTACAATACAGATATTCATAACTCATATTCCAATACCTGAATCATTTTGAATATTGGATGAATCATTCCCATCCCTAATTCAAACCCTGTTTGACTCTGATCAGATTATTAAACCTGGAGTTATTTCTAACAGGAACTTTGTTTTCTAAAGTTACATCATGTTTTCTTTATTCAGTCTGAGGAGCTGCAGCTTGTCAGAGATCAGCTGTTCTGCTCTGGCCTCAGCTCTGAAGTCCAACATCCATCTGAGAGTTCTGAACCTGAGTTGGAACGCTCTGAAGGATTCAGGAGTGGAGCTGCTGAGAGATCTTCTGGAGAGTCCAGACTGCAGACTGGAGACCCTCAGGTCAGTGAGGGGTCTCTGCTGGTTCAGCAGTATTGTATGAAACTCAGGGAGGTGTTTCTCTCACTGGGGAACAGATCAGTGATGTTACCCACTGACTGCAGGCTCTTCCATTCTTCCATCAACTAGAGAAGGCCAGCTGGAAATGCAAAGCCTCACTTTAGTAATCTACTCTCTAACAGACATGTGGGGTTTACAGAAGAGAGGGAAAGGTAGTCTGTTCTTTATTTTAATGTTTTGTATGTGATGTTTTCAGTTTGTAGACTAATGGCTGGTATGTCATCACATCTGGATGTCATCATGCTACCATGAGCAGCTGGTTAGCTTGACTCAGCAAACAGATGGGGAAACAGCTGGCCTGGCTTCCTCTGGTTTTTGTTCTTTATCCTTTAATTTTCACACAATTGTTAATTTGAGAAATGCAAACTTTAATAAATATGAACATTAGGATCACAAGAGAAACAGACGAGCTGACTCTCCTCCAACACATGTCTTTCTATCCATTATGAATAATCACGCAAACATAACATCTAGTCAAATGATGTTCTCCTCAAATGCATGGGTCCATCCCCCAGAGAAGGACTTCCAGCAGCTCTGCAGTCACAGAGCAGAGTAAGGCCCTGACACACCAGGCCGAAATCGGCCGTATTAGTTAGTCGGACGACGAAGCGTGCCCTGTCGCCCAAACTCAATTTGGTGTGTCCCGCACCGTCGGCCGTGACACTTCTTATTTGGCCTTTCATGGCCGACGCACGGATGATTCAACATGGCACAGGCAGTCGGACAAAGAAATCACTCTGATTAGCTGTTCAGCTAGCGAATCAGTGCATGAGAAGCGAAACGGTTGCTTGAGAATGTCTTCCACAAGCAACACTCCAATGGCTGATAGCTCCAGTACCGCACGAAACATGTTTTCAATGGACGAGAGTGAAAATGGAACGCACACGCTATTTGTTGTTTGTTTATATCACGTAGTCCGTTCTTCTTCTCTGTCTTCCTGTCACAAGTTAGACACTTCTATTATTGTTTGTTTGGTGGCTCAACTAAACTCTCCTGTCATTTCAGATCCCGCCTTCCTCCAGGCCCTTGTAATCAGCTCACTTCCCTCACCTGGTCTCCCCAGCCCTTCCCCTCACCTGTTACTCATTCCCTCATCACTCCACAGTATTTATACCACCTCACTATCACTTGTCCTTTGCCAGATTGTCTTGTCGTTTCCGCCAAGCTCTCCAGTGTGTGTTGTGCTCTAGCCTAGATTTTTGTCCTGCCCGGTTTTTGACCCCTGCCTGCCTGTTTACGGATCTCGAGTTCCTGCCTGCTCCCTATCTGGTTTTGGTTGCCTGTCTGACGGATTTCCTGGTTTTGACCCTGCCTGTCCCTGACCTGAATAAACTGAACATTACTACACTGGTTGTATCTGAGTCGTGCTATTGGGTTCAGATCTGTACCTGTGATCGTGACACTTCCGGTTGTTGCCTCTTTTGAATGACGAATACACACTACCACCGCCTGCTGGTAAGGAGAGTTATTGCAACTCACGCATGCGCAGTTCGTGCGTGCTCGGCTGAAGTCTTTGCGGTGTGTTCCAGTGCGACACTTGGCTAAGATGCAGGAGAACACGGCGACGCAACAGTCGGCGTCGGCGAGTTCTCTGGTGACTGCTTGGTGTGTCAGGGCCTAAGGGAACCATGCCTCCCACAGAGCCTACCACAGTGTGCCTATGGGATGTGATTGCGTATTGAAGTTATTCGCCTTTGGTTATGGACCAATCTTGGTGCTCCACCCCTTTTTGGCCAGTTGTACCTGACCTACCAGAAAGGCAACCTTAAGAGCTGAGATGAGATATAACAGACTCCCTCTGAGCTCCATGAGTCAGTGGAGATGCTGTAAAACAAATAAAATAATTATTTTTAATAATAAATACATTTTCGTTTCTCGTGTAGGACTCTCCGTTAGAGAGTAACGTTCAGGGGTTAAGTTGGTGTTTGATATGTGGGGGGGCTCTCTGTGGAGGTGCGAGGGTTTATATTAAATTATTAATATATAAACAAAAGGTTTAGAAATATCCAACCTTCAATGACTATTTTAAATCAACGTTGCTCTGCACACTTGCTGAAGATCATTTGTGTGGAGATCTCAGTTCATTTGTAGAGCTGCACGAGTATAGCACACACACACACACACACACACACACACACACACACACACACACACACACACACACATTTAGCATGGCTTAGGAAACGTCTCCGTGTTACAGCACGGGTCGGGGGGTTGGCACACACAGACAGACACACACACACCACACACACAAACCACACACACCGCAAAAAGAGACACGTTCATTAAGCCGAAAAACTCTATCCGGTCACGGAGATCTATTTTAAATGAAAGTCAACTCATATGGACCTTAAAATAATTCTATATTTAGAACGAGAGAAGTTTGAACATATATATATATATATATAATATAGTTTTTTGTAAACATGTGAGAAATGTGCGAGGGTGATGACGTCAGAGCATCGTCCTCTGGGCTGAGCCCTGGCAACGTTACACGTGTTTTTTGTATTGATATTTTTCTTAAGATATTTAAAATGGCACGGTCGTAAACATTGAATTAATCCATTTGATAATATGTAATCAACTTAGGCACCCTCCCATAGAAACAATAATCATTACAATACAGATATTCATAACTCATATTCCAATACCTGAATCATTTTGAATATTGGATGAATCATTCCCATCCCTAATTCAAACCCTGTTTGACTCTGATCAGATTATTAAACCTGGAGTTATTTCTAACAGGAACTTTGTTTTCTAAAGTTACATCATGTTTTCTTTATTCAGACTGAGGAGCTGCAGTTTGTCAGAGATCAGCTGTTCTGCTCTGGCCTCAGCTCTGAAGTCCAACATCCATCTGAGAGATCTGGACCTGAGTGTCAACGTTCTTCAGGATTCAGGAGTGGAGCTGCTGAGAGATCTTCTGGAGAGTCCAGACTGCAGACTGGAGACCCTCAGGTCAGTGAGGGGTCTCTGCTGGTTCAGCAGTATTGTATGAAACTCAGGGAGGTGTTTCTCTCTCTGGGGAACAGATCAGTGATGTTACCCACTGACTGCAGGCTCTTCCATTCTTCCATCAACTAGAGAAGGCCAGCTGGAAATGCAAAGCCTCACTTTAGTAATCTACTCTCTGACAGACATGTGGGGTTTACAGAAGAGAGGGAAAGGTAGTCTGTTCTTATGGGATGTTTTTAGTTTCTAATGACTGGTTACTTCCTGTCAGCTGAGAGCTGAGGCAGGCAGTCGTAGTGTTTGCAGAGAAGATATGATGGGATGTAAAGCATGAGATCAGGACTCTGAAGCTAACTCAAAGAAAAAACACTTAAACTGGATCTAAAACTGTTGGATTGTGTTCATCCCTACAGGATCGGATATAATGAGACGATCAGAGCCAAGATCCAGAAGACCTGTGAGTACTGAATATCCTCCATTCATCCAGATATGAGACTCTTTAATGGAGCATGAGCTCAGAGGAAAACAACACTCTGGTTTCTCTCTTCATCATCTTGTCTGTTTCTCTTCATGTTTTATCATCATCATCATCATTCTCTCTCTCTCTCCTTCTCCTCTCAGGTGACAGGAAGTGAAGACATACAGAAAGGTGAGAGGTCGTACCAAGTGACCTTTATTTATTGTTTCACTACAGAATAAAATGTAGTTACTGGTCAGTGTTTTCTGGGATTCAAGACAAATCTGCAGCTCAGGTTTTATTTGTTCACAGTTAATTTATTACAGGCGAGTTTGAGACGTACAGAGGAGCGTGGAGGCATTTAGGAAAATATGAAAGAAGGCTGCAGCTGAGACTTCCTGTTGGCTGCCCTCAACATTAAATGAACAACAACAATAAATTATACTTAAAGCTTTTCTTAACCTCTTAAGCCCGAGGGTCCCCCCAGTGGACCCCTCCCACCGTTTTTTTACGAGACTATGTCTCAGGGCTTCTTAACATTTGTGAAACTATTAATGTACCCTTTTAACGGTAAGAAACTCAGCTAATTGACAATATGAACAATTGTTAGCTAAAAGAAACACAAGAGTAATACAAAGCCTTTGAATTAGCATGGAGCGAAAAAATGCTAACTAATGCTAACGGACTTTTGCACAGCACTCACGGTAGAAATGCCCTTATTACTTATCGTAACTGCACAAACAAGATATCCGATTAAAGCTGAGACTCCACAGATTCCACACATGTAATGTCATCACTGTACGACCCCGAATTCCTGGAGCTATCAGCCAGAAAAGAGAAAGTAAACAACATCCGGTTTCAAAAATATTACAATAATTACGTCTTACCTTTTTTGATTTGTGATCAAAAGTTGTGTTCAAAGGAATAAAAACGCCGCTCAAGGTTAATCCAATGTCTTTGTGTCACGTAGACATTTTTACTGATAATCCATCATCATATTTATGGCAATACTGGGTATAACGTTTTGCCGTCTAGGCTTGTACTTTCAGATATGCTTCGTTTGCTTCTCTATTACGTCCGCAATGGTCATGTTTACGTGGATTTGGGAACTGCCCATCGATTCTATTGGTTCTGATGGTTAAGAAAAAGGTGTAAATCACCCAAATCGACCAATGGGTTCCAGAGATATGGTCCTGCGTAAAGTATAAAGAATGCCAGCCAGCGGCAGCACATTACGCAGAAGACTCTACTTATTGTTTACTACGTAAGGAAGCAGGAATTGCAGGACCCAGAGTAATAAGGGAGCTAGGAGTGAGTTTCGGTGCAGTAATAGGTTAGCATTTTTCGCTCGGGGCTAATTCAGAGGCTCACTGTTAGCATTGTGTGTTTTTTTTAAAAGAAAAATGAAAAAGATCAGTTAAATGAGTTTTTTCCCGTTATATGGATATCAAATATTCATAGTTTATTAAATATTAAGGTTCCTTAGACGTTGTTTCCTGCAAATGACGTGATTTCGGCCCCGGAACCAGGTCCGTGGGGCCTAAGAGGATAACAGAGTATGTTTTTTATTTTATTTTATTTATTTTTTCACAACAGTTGTATTTGGATGGAATGAATACCTATAGTGATAATTCAAAGTAATAAAATGATTTTTACAGTGAAAAAGGTCAAATGGAACTGATGGTTCCCAAATTTCCCAGAGGTGAGTCCGCCTGGACTTTATTTTTCTAAACCTCTCTAAAAAGGTCAAATTTCACTTGTTTTGCATCAATCTTGATACAGGGTACTTATTATATGTTATAGTTTGGATTCCTAAAGCTTTTAGTCTACTAACCCATCATGCAAGGGTGGTTTTCACTATAAGTAATGGTTTTTTTTAGGCGGACATTAGAATTTACATGTTTTTACTATGTTCCATCTGAATTTACTTTAAAATAAAAACATCTATATTGATTCTGAGACTTCTACATCCAACTCATGTAACCTTGCTTTGAGAGAAAAGATTATTAATGTACCCCTTTTAGAAGTGAAGATATAGTCTTTGTTGTGTTAGTGGCATTTTCGAGCCTGAAACCTGAAAAACAGGCTCAGGGCTTAAGAGGTTAAGAACAAAGATGTGTCACCATAACCTGAAAATACATTTTTAAATGAAGAAATATATGTAATTATATATCAGTTCATCTGCTGTGATCAATGTCTCACGCTCTGCTGTGATTGGCTGGTCCTGCTGTCACATGTTAACTCGTTAATAACCCATTGGAAATCAACAACGGACTCAGAGGCTCCCAGTAATCTGAATACTTAGCTTTGGTCTCTGGATGTTCTGTTATTGTAATTTGTGTTCGTTGAGCTGGAGTTGAACTTTACTAACTCTGTTTCATAACTCCAGGCTCCAGTGTTCTTCTCACCTGAACACACACCTGGATCTTCATACAGCTGATCCTCTAACACGACCAAACACTACTTTAATAATATCTTTATATAACCATCCTTCTTTCATTTCATGCCATGTTTGCACACGTCTGCACAGCCCTCCACTTTAAAGCAGGGCCGTTTCTTCCTATAGGCGGACTATGCGGATGCCCACTAGGGGGCCCCTGTGCCCACTAGGGCCCCCAAGCTGAAAGTTCAGGTTCAGCCTCAATATGTTTGGGGAGAATTCAAATGAGCCGTCTTTATTTGTAGACAGCCCCCTCCTGTGTTCAGTGAAGCATTATATGCTTAAGAATCAAATGTAGGATATAAACACAACTAAACTGCAACGATAGCAAAGCTGAGGCTTGTGTTTGTGGGGATCAATAACGTCCAAATCATCGTTGGGCTGTCAGCCAATGAGTGGCGTCTGAGGAAGATGAGAGACATTGTTGAGAAAATGCTGCATCTCTTGCATTTATTGACGTAGAGGAGCCTTTTGTTTGGCTTTTTAAGATCATTTTTGGTAAGTTTCAATTGCTTGTTTTTCATGAAATTAGCCTGTTTTCCTCTTAAAGTGTAACAGATTGATGCGTCTCCACAGACCATCTTGAAGGCTTCAGGATCCCCCCATTGTAGTTACAAAACTGTAAAAACTAGGAACCCCAAACAGCATCTTGCATGGGGCCCCCAAACAGCATCTTGCATGGGGCCCCCAAACAGCATCTTGCATAGGGCCCCCAAACAGCTAGAAACGGCCCTGCTTTAAAATACAACTCTCTGTAGTTATTATATATTGTCATATTTTCATTCTGCTAATTGTTGTAGCTTTTAAGGTTCTTTGTATATTTACATTTACATTTGGTGTAAATACTTGTCTAATTATTTTTTTAATTGTAAATAGTTTCTTAAAAATACTTATTTTTGTTATCTTTATATTTTTGACCTATTGCAAATTATTTTCTTATGTTGTTTATGTTCGTACACGTATGTACACTAAATCTACTTCCTTGTGTGTGTAAACGTACCTGTTTACAATCTACTGCTGGTTTTGTAACCAAAGTATTTCCCTGTTTCTCTTCCAGGTCCCTGAGGGCTACCTGTTGACCCGTGTCCATCTCAAAATGGTCCCCAGGCGTCCCATAATCCTGCGTTTGGGGGGGAGACGTTCTCCCTGTAATCAAAGCACTGGTTCTCTTGGAGACGCTCTCAAAGTCTTTGAGGACAAAGTCAGAAAAAGCCAAGAAGAAGACATTATTTGAGCTCTTCTTTGTGTTCATCACCCCGGGTTCATTTAAAGGTCTCCTATCAGGCAAAAGTCACTTTGTGATGTCTTTTATACATAAACATGTGTCCCCGGTGTCAGGAGACTCACGCAGCGTCAGAAAATAAAACCCTTCTCTTTTCCTCCGTACCCAAATCTCTAAAAACGGGGCTACAACGGAGCTGATCCAGATGTGCGTCCGATATGACGTAATATCAGAAATATGGGCGGGCTTTACGCCCACGGCCCTATCAGAAACGTTGCTATCAGAAAAAATTCGGAACGTGTTTTGGACGTAATATGGTCAGTGTTTACATTAGCATCGCTAACACTCAGAGCTAACCTGTACTGGAGAGCATGTGTGTGAAGAAGCAGGAAATAAAAAGGAACTCACCTTGTGGTATAACCGGCAAGAGAGAAAGCCTTTGAGCTCCAAACTGTTTCAGAGAGAATCCTTGATCCTTTTTATAAAGCTAAGGACCCAGAATAAGCGTTTCTCTAACAGCTGGAACAGAGGGATATGAGGGATTCTAAAATGTATGATCTGTTTGGTATTTTGAGCAAAAACCTTCATAGACATTAGGGCTGGGAATCACAGGCTCCCCACGATACGATACTATCGCGATACTTAAGCCACAATACGATAGTATTGCGATACGATATATTGAAAATCACATGGCTCATATCCATGTCCGTCTTCCCTTCCTGGTTAAAACATGTATTTGCAATATGAATAATTTATGTAAATAACCCAATATGTGTTCTTTGAACCTGAAAAGGAGATGGCATTGTTTTTGTTGCTTTCATTGCAATTGTATTCATGTCTTAACGTAACTTCCTGTTTTATATACGACCATCTTTCGAAGGGATATGCTACAGTTTATATAATAAAATATCGATTCTTGGCATCCGTGTATCGATACAATATCGCCACGCCAAGTATCGCGATACTATGCTGTATCGATTATTTCCCCCACCCCTAATAGACATGTTTTGTATATATCTGAGACCCATAATATTTGCCTAAAAATAGCATAATAGGAGACTTTTAATATCCATTCAAATGTTCCCGTTGATTTGTAACTCTTCTAAAGGAGCTCTGCCTGGTGTCATTGAAAGTGTGCTAAAGCTTTGTGTGCATGTAGTCTTTATGACATGTGATCAGATATTGTTGAAACCTATAAGATGTGTTCTCTTCAGAACTGCTACAGGATGTGGAGTTTGTAAATTGTGGCATTTAAAAAGAAAAAAGTATCTTTAATATTTGTTGTTATGCTTCTTAATTAACGTTAAGCTGTCTTTGGCTCTTTCTGCTGGAACAAATGTACATGTACCCTCTGTGGGACTAATAAAGGTTTTCTGACTCTGTGATGTCTTTAAAGTGAAATGCATGAGCAGCTGAGCAGAGAGTGGGTTCAGTTTATTGACGGCGGTCTGTATCCATGTATAAAGAATCCATACAAATTTAATAAAAATAATTATTATAATACAATTATAATGTTTGTTATGGATATATATGGAGTTATGGATAAAACAATACAATTATAATAAAGAATCCATAAACATGTAATATAAGTAAATAAAAAAAATGCATTGATTGAATAATTGATCAATTAGCAGATTAAGAGAAAAATAATTAGCATCTCTACATGTTTTTTTTAATTTATTTGAATAATTTTGAGGGCTTTTAAAATGTAATTCAAATGTAATTTTAGATTTGTTTGCAGTGGTTACTTTTACATGCAATTCTTAAGAGACATTTTCCATGCAGTACTTTTACTTGAAAGTAAACCTTTAACACTATTTGTATTTTTAAATGCAAAGTAACATTATAATCCTGCTAGTAATCCCCCTTTCTTTCTTTTTTAATAAAACAGTAATCGGATTATTTTATCTAACTTTAAGAAAATACAGTTACCTTTTTTGTTGCATCCCCATTACGTAATCCCATCACATGTTATCCATTCCTCCTCAAACCCGCCTAAAAGAATGCAATAAGCAATTGTATCCATAAATCATCACATTATTTAGTTGTTTTCCACAGTAACCCTCTCTATACCCCAGAGAGAGGGGAATGCTGTGTGAATGTATAATTGGTGTTGTCCTCCTCAGTATTCTGCAGTGAGTCTCTGCACACTGACTGTCATCATCATGGAGGCTCTGCAGCAGTGAGCAGCACAACACCGGACAGCTCCATCTTCTTTTAGCCTATACTCCTCTCACATCGGTAAGAGGACATTATTGTGTGTTATCGCATGGATTTGAGTGTTTTTATTGCATGCACTGAAGCATTTAGCAGCCACCGTGTGTCGCTATGGATGATTCTGTGTTTGTGCACCGGGTTGCTAACCAGCCCGCAGACCACGGAGCGTTTATACAATGTGTTATTGATGCACTAAAGGGGGAAATAAACCATATCTCCCTGTCTATATGTGTGTGTTTGTGTGTGTGTGTCGTTGCACGGATTGCAGGTTAATATTAGCGCTGCTCACCGGGTGCAGGGAGGAGGAAAAGCCGCAGATTATTTGCGCGTTAATCCTCCACACAGACGGAGAAACCACCGACACATCCTCTGCTTTCTGTCTGCAGGTGATCCCTCTGCAGAAACACCACCGAAAACACCAAGATGAAGCATTTCCTGAGGTAAAGATATTCTTTAATGTGCATTTTATTCGTCAAAACTTGAAGGAATTCATTAAAAATCTCCGTTTTCTGAGCCTGTTTTCCTTCGTTCATTTCGATCCACTGCAATGTCTTGTTTACACTAAATACTGCAGGATGTGTATTCCCAGTTCTCCCAGTGAAGGCGGATCGATTATCTTATTGTGGCCAGTATAAGTGGCTGTATGGAGGAGGAGGCCTCTTAATTATGGAGCACATGTACACCAAGTCTCTATTAATAGATCTGTTGATTTCTGTGTGTGGAAATCATTTCTGCAGAAAAAAAACATCCTGTACAAAAATTACAAAGCAGGTCGAAATAATGAGGAATTAAATGCTTAGTCAAAAATATTGATATATAAGTCTATATCTTGGGATGATAAGTCTATATTTTGAGATATATGTCCACATTTTGGGATGCTAGGTCTACATTTTAAGTTGGTAAGGCCTTATTTTGAGATGCTAAGTCTGTATTTTGGAGATGCTAAGTCGTTATTTTGAGATATATGTCGTTAATTTGGGATGCTAAATCATTATTCTGAGATGCTAAATCGTTATTTGAGATGCTAGGTCGTTATTTTGGGATGCTAATTGTCATCTTTTAGAGATGCTAGCTTGTTATTTTGAGATATAAATCAACATTTTCGGATGCTAGGTCAATATTTAACATTGTTAAGTCCTTACTTTGAGATGCTTAGTCTATATTTGGAGATATAGGTCATTATTTGAAATGCTAGGTTGTTATTTTGAGAAGAAGTTATGTTGGGATGCTTAGTCTATATTTTGAGATATGTCTCGTTATTTTTGGATGCTAAGTAATTTTTCAGATGCTAACTCATTATTCTGAGATGCTTAGTCCTTTCTCTGACATGTTAAGTCATTATTTTTTAGACATATGACGTTATGTTGGGATGCTTAGTCTATATTTTGAGATATGTCTCGTTATTTTTGGATGCTTAGTCTATGTTATGAGACGCTGTCGGTATTTTTAGATGCTAAGATATTTTTAGGTAATCATTTCCTTATGCTAACTCATTATTCAGAGAATCTTAGTCGTCTTTATTTGAGTTGCTAAGTTACAAATAGGCCCTAATTCTGTGTTTCGGGATCATGTAATCAGGAACTACAACATAAGTGTGTTCTTCCTTCTTTCCTAACGTTCAGAGAAAATCCAGAGGAGCATAGAAATCATTTAGTCTCCACGTTTTTATAACGGGTCGCTGTGCATTTCCCAAGACACACATTTCCATTTTGGTCCTCAGTGTCATCTGTAAAAATAGCACACTTTGATCTGCTGCTGGTAGACGAGAAGTAACACACAATCTTATGTGTGTACTCGTATTGAGCCCATTTTACATGTTTACTCTGAATAGAATGCGATTTTTATTATGAATCCCCCAAAATACTGAGCTAATAATCCGTAAAATCCTGTAAACAACTATTTTTTAAGGAAACTATCAGGAGCTGCACTTTTTTTTAACGCTTGAAGTGACAGTTAATATAGAAAAAAGTATTGAAAATGTTCATAACAATATCATTAACTGTTTTATTTTATTACCAAAACTCAACAAATATTCAATTTACTAACATGTAAGACCAAAAACAGCTTGACATTTTTTCCCCATTTATTGTTATCTTAGGGTGCCTAGTCTATATTGTGATTATTTAGAGTACCAAGTCTTTACATTTTTTCACTAACGGTTGAAGTGGCAGTTAATATAGGTCTATAAAACATAAAAAGTAGTAAAAAAACTCAAAACAATATCATTTATTGTTTTATATTATTACCAAAACTCCCAAATATTCAATTTACTAACATGTAAGACCAACATTTTTTAATCTAAATGTATTTTTTTCCATTTAATATCAGTAGTAAATACTAAAATAAAGACTGCAAATAGTCCCTTTGATCAGAGTATCCTCCATAGCAACAGTCTGCTCTCCTTAGCGACGGTCTGCACTTCGTCGCAACGGTCTGCTCTCCTTAGCAACGGTCTGCTTTCCTTAGCGACAATCTGCTCTCCTTAGTGACGGTCTGCTCTCCTTAACAACAGACTGCTAGCGAAAAATAACAGACCTCTTGCATGTCCAAATCGACCAATCAGAATCGAGTATTCAACTGACTATATTTGTAGCACTTTAACAGATGACCCTAATGTCCGTATCTCACCCTCTTTTGTCTTAATTTACATTATTTTATTTCATATTCTGTTCTTATACATATCATATTGTATTTACATGTAGGCCTATAGAGACTCCTTGTACTCTTTTTTATTTTGGTATTTTATTATATGTGTTGCATTGTTGGAGGAGCCCAGGTCAGAAGCCATTGTTACACTGTAGCTTTGTGCATATGACAATAAAACCTTTGATTCTTGAATCTTTGAAATCTGCAGGGTGGTGACGCAGTTCTTCGTCTTCCTGTACTGTAAGTGTTTGTGGCGAGGACTGAAGTTCGTCACCAGGAAGCTAACGGGTCGCTGTGAGCTGCAGAGGATCTGTTACAACAACAAGCATGGAGCCCGCAGGACCCTGAAGATAGGTAACTCACACTGCCTGATAATAAACTCATGTTTATGAAGCCTACAGTAATCAGAGGCGGGAAGCAACTAAGTACATTTACTCAAGTACTGTACTTACTGTATTTTACTTAAGTATTTCCATTGTATGCTACTGTGTACATCTTCTCCTCTACAGTTCAGAGGTACATGGTGTACTTTTCCTCCACTACATGTATTTAATACCTTTAGTTACTTCACAGATGTGGATGAATGATGTGAAATCTAATCAAGTGTTGAATCAGACTTTAGTTCCACCTGGAGTAAATCCACCAGCTACCCTGCAGTATACAAAGTCATTCAAACTAGCTGCACCTTCACCAGCTTTGAGAACACTTTCATGATCAATCATTATAAAACATATCATATATATTATTCTGGAATGGACCAATCTGCACAACGACTACTTTTACTACATTTTGATGAGAATACTTTTCTACTTTCACTTGAGGAACATTTTGAATGCAGGACTTTTACTGTAACAGAGTATTCCTACACTCTGGTACTTCTACGTTTACTCAAGTACAAGACCTGAGTACTTCTACTTCTACTCAAGTACAAGATCTGAGTACTTCTACTTTTACTCAAGTACAATATCTGAGTACTTCTACTTTTACTCAAGAACACGATCTGAGTACTTCTACTTTTACTGAAGAACAAGATCTGAGTACTTCTACTTTTACTGAAGAACAAGATCTGAGTACTTCTACTTTTACTCAAGAACAAGATCTGAGTACTTCTACTTTGCTCAAGTACAAAAATAATCTAAGTCGCAGGAGGTGGAAATGTCCTGATTATCATTTCCTAGTTTGGGTGAGTTTTTGGAGTTCTTGTAATATTAATAATAACAATAATTGATGTCACTTTATGTTGTTTTCTTTTCCAGAATCTTCTCTGCGGTGTTCCAAGAATGCGGTACGTCTCTCTTAATCCTCAGTCTGAATATCGGTGTCATTTCATTTTTTAACTCCGATCAAATTAAGTCTTCCTCTTCTGTTTCCCTCCTCTTCCTCTGCAGCTGCTTCAGTCTGCGCTCAGCGTTCATCCTGATAAGGTGGAGAAGACCATCGAGGACATCATGGCGCTGAAGAAGATCAACCCTGACACCAACCCACAGTGAGACTTTAGATATCTACGTTTCTGTCACTTCACCCTCTGTGAGGGTGTTTCAGGCAGTTAGCATAACACCTCTGAATCAGACTCGCTGTGAAGAGAATAAACAACACTTTCCCAAAGGCTGCGGATGGGAATTAATTAATTCTGCTACAAAGGGTATTTTCTCACTTTGAGATTAACGATCCCTAATATTGTTTATTGTTTAAAATACAAACAACAAATAGTAAGTCATATGCAGAGCAGAGAAAAGCAGCTTATTTTGAATCTCCTCCTAAATAATGTTAAAATTCACAAACAAAATAATATGAATTCAACAGTGAGCAAAAACAACAATTAAATGTAAAAAGACCGAAAATAAGAGTGTGACGTGTATTTATGTATATGAGTGAACATATAGACAATAATACAGTTATTTTATTGAATATACAATGTTTTCACTAGAAACATAGTTTTTATCATTTTAAAAAGTTTGTTTCCAGGCCAGAGACGCTTCTGGTAGTACCACTGATTCCATGGTTTAGTGTTGCTTTCTTCCTCAACGACCATTAGAGCTCAGACTGAGCTGTAGGTCTCTCAGAATAACAGACAATGTGTGGACGTTGATAGGTTCCTCTCTCACGATCACCATCTCTCCCCAGGCTGGGTGTGCTAAGTCATTGTTTTGAGATATAAGTCGTTAATTTGGGATGTTATGTCATTTTTTCAGAAGCTAACTCATTATTCTGAGATGCTTAGTCATTTCTTTGAGATGCTAAATGCTGAAGTGAAATAATGAAGCATAGTTAGATGATCACTGGAAAAGCAGCATTTCATTAAGTAACAAATCCATTAAGGCCCTGTCACACTGTCCCGAAATTGACACCCGATGGACACACGATAAAGGAAATGTTCAAATTCGGCTGTGATCGTAGCAACATCGGGCCATTCGTGAGGGCATCTAAGCCATCGTATGACCGCCGGTGGAGTTTCTCAGGCTCCGGCAGCAACTTCGTGAGCGGCAACTTCGTAAGGCACTCGTGAGGGCATCTTGTCAAATCGTGTCATCTTCGTGTTATCATCGGTGCATTCACCCTCACTCTGATCGGGGCGAATGCCCGATGGCACCGATGATAACACGATGGCCTTACGAAGGGCACAATTGACGCACGAATTCAACACGAAAATGAACCTTCGCAAGGTCCTTCGGCAATTTTTTGGCATGCCAAAGATTTTGCCACCGCTCACGAAGTTGCTGCCGGAGCCTGAGAAACTCCACCGGCGGTCATACGATGGCTTAAGATGCCCTCACGAATGGCCCGATGCTGCTACGATCACAGCCGAATTTGAACATTTCCTTTATCGTGTTTATCTGGTTGTTTTATTGCACAACAAAATCATGTAAACATATTATGTAAATAACCCAATTTGTGTTCTGTGAAACTAAAAAGGATATAATATATTATTTTGAAGGACAGTTGACAGGAAGTTGTTGTTGTTATGGAAACAACATTACGGAGAAAACGTAATATTTTCTACATATAACGACGGATAAAGTAAAGAACAAAGTCTGAAGATATCAGTACAGTATCATAGTACTGTAACATAATTGTTTTTGGTACTTTCGTTGCAGTTGTATGTCTTAAATGTAATGTAAATGTTGCCTTCGTGTGTGGTTCGGAGCCATCTTCGTGCGAAATTCACAATTCCATATTCGTGTGTCCATCGGGTGTCAATTTCGGGACAGTGTGACAGGGCCTTTAGAGCTCAGACTGAGCTGTAGGTCTCTCAGAATAACAGTGTGTGGACGTTGATAGCTCTGATTCCCCTCCTCTCTCCCCAGGCTGGGCATCTCTCTTCAGGCCAGCCTGCTGC